>NC_079405.1:26317636-26470136 GCF_029220125.1 Pseudoliparis swirei | reverse complement strand
GTGTGTGTTTTTCACGCAAATAGGAGATTAAGGCAGAAGCCGTGAAGCTCGATAAAGGTTAAAAGGTCAAAAGGTCGCTCAAAAGTGACGACGTCTTGATCGGGAGATAGAGGGACAGAATTCCTTCTGGGTTTCACAAGTCTACAAACAAACTATCCATAATAAGAACCAGAGTGACTCCAATGTGTGTGTGTGTGAGAGAGAGAGAGAGAGAGAGAGAGGGAGAGAGAGAGAGATTGACGTGCCGACATGTCGCTGAACTTTGTTCTCTTTTCTTGTTTCTCACTTGTGACTGGAGAGAAAAATACAATCATTCAGTGGAAGAAAAGAATCCAAAGAACGACTTCACGGGGATTTTAGAAAGCGATGAACCGGTTCACATCGTCACATTTAATGACAGACTGGCTGTTTGTGTGGTACTGTATGTTGTGGCCTTGTGCGTGTGTGTGTGTGTGTGTGTGTGTGTGTGTCTCGCTTTCAGTGTTCGAGCACTGCATCAGTTCCTCTGAGTGTGTTAATGCACTGTAACCCCCCCCCCCCCCACACACACACACACACACACATCCCACGAGGACCCAAGCGTGGAGTCACGGGCATCAGCGAGGGCAGCTTGATGTTTTCTTGTGATTCCCAAACTCTCTGAACCGTCGTCGGGTCATCGGCCGTTGTGAGGTCACAACGTTCATGAACGTATTTTGTGATAAATCAGCTCTGGATTAGACTGCAGTGAAGAGAAAGCAGCCATATCGCTGTTAAAATGATGAAAAACAGTATAATACTAATAAATAAACAATAAGAATCAACGATACGAATATTTCCCGACTTGCGTGTTTCGGTTGGCGTCACTGTGTCACGACTTTCTCTCAGCTTGTCTTTAGAAATACTGGAAGCAGCTCACAGTTTACAGGTGTGGAGATGTGTGACAGTGATTTGTCAAGCTAATTATATATTTTAGGATGACTAAATAGTGTCATCGCTGTGGTTGAACCAGCTTCAGCGTACTTTGCACCTGATACTCTGTGACTGGAGTGCAGATGCATTATGGGATGTTTGTGCACTACAGAAAGAAAAAACGTGAAAATGGTAATTAAAAAAAATAAGACATGCTCAGTGATCACAACAGTTATTTTTAAATGCTCTGAAGATATTATTACTTTTTATTAAGGTTGATATCTGGCATACAGAGACTGGATTGTCATTGTGCGTGTGTGTGTGTGTGTGTGTGTGTGTCTGCAGTATGGAGGGAGGGGAGCTGTTCAGTCGAATCCAGGTCAGAGGAGACCAGGCCTTCACTGAGAAAGGTGAGGACCGATGGACCGTTGACAGGGGATAATAGATAGACGTTTGTTCCTTTCTTTTCCTTCTGGTTTGAGAGTGTGTTCCCCTCTTTTCCTCCCAGAGGCTTCTGAGATCATGAAGGACATCGCCACGGCCATCGAGTATCTCCACAACATCAACATCGCGCACAGAGACATCAAGGTGAGCGGCAAGCACGACCGCCACGGCAATCATGAAGAATGTTGATCCTCTCCGGGTCATCGAGAGGACATGTTTGTCATATTTGTGTGTTCTTCTCCTGTTAACCAGCCAGAGAACCTGCTGTACACCATTAAAGAAAGAAACGGGGTCCTCAAGTTAACAGACTTTGGCTTCGCTAAGGAGACGACGCTACACAACCCTCTCCAGACCCCCTGTTACACTCCGTACTACGTGGGTATGTTGCTTTATGCTTTTAAAATAGAAAAAAATGTATCTGAACTGGTTGAGGAAAGGCTTGGAAAAATTGTCATGTATTATCTATTATCTAAGTTTATTTCTAATGTTTTATTTCTCATGAATACAATATAACATATTTATTTGCCTCTGACCTCTGTCTGATCTATATATATATAAGTATATATATATATATAAGTATATATATATATTATATGTATATATATATGTATAAGTAGATATATATATTATACGTATATATATGTATATATATATACGTATATATATACGTATATGTATATATATAGATATATTATACATATATATGTATTTATATTCATATATATATTATACATATATATATGTATATGTATATATGTATACATATATATATATCTATGTATACATATATACATATATATATATATTTATATATACGTATAATATATATATGTGTATATATATACATATATATGTATATATATATGTGTATGTATATATATATATGTGTATATATATATACTGTATATATATATATATATTTTTTAATCTATGTTTGTGTCTTCATGTTTTGCCAATGATAAATAAGCTCCTGAGGTTTTGGGTCCGGAGAAATACGACAAGTCATGTGACATGTGGTCTCTGGGCGTCATCATGTACATCCTGTGAGTACCGGGCTGTGGGGCCAATACTAATATTTTGTGTAAGATTAATTTGGTGTATGGATGCCTTCAAACTAAAATCCTTTGAGGTTTTTTAAAGATACTCCCGTCTGTGTCTGCAGGCTGTGTGGCTTCCCTCCATTCTACTCCAACACGGGCCAGGCCATCTCTCCGGGGATGAAGAAGAGGATCCGGATGGGCCAGTACGAATTCCCCAACCCAGAGTGGGCTGAGGTGTCTCAGGAAGGTGAGAGAAAACACACACACACACACACACACACACACGCACACACACACACACACACACACAGGCCCTGTCCACACTCACACTTAAAACATTTGTAAATGCTCCTTTTCCTCTATTCCATTTTTCAAAATACAACCTGCTATCAATGAAATATGAAACGTACATCTTCAACTACACATCTCTGAAAAGTGTAATATGCCATAACTCACTTTGGAAGAGTAATGAATATTATTTGATATATTATATGATATATTTTATGATATATTATATCAGCGGCGCGCCAACCCGTCATATACACACAATGTGCATATATGTGTGTGCTAATAATGTAAATTAAATTTGCTTTTGCTTTTCCAGCCAAAGATTTGATCCACGAGCTGCTGAAGACCGACCCTAACGAGAGAATGACCATCATTCAATTCATGAACCACCCCTGGATTAATGTAAGAAGGGTCACGTACAGATGGGCATTGTACACTTCCTGTCCTGCACATCTGTTTGCTCATATCTACATCTGTCTGCAGAAGTCCATTGTGGTTCCCTCCACTCCGCTGCACACCACCCGGGTGCTGACTGAGGATAGAGAGATGTGGGAGGATGTGAAGGTCAGCAGCACAACAACACTGCCCCCCTCTGGCCACTGACCCACATTACAACCTCTCACTGCTGGGCTTTAGGAGCGTTAGGGTGGCCCCGGTGTGACAGAAATTAAGTATTACACATCTGCAAAATGTATGAGTAGTGAGAGACACATTTAAAAAAAAAGAATTGTAAAAATCAGTGGAGTAGAGGCCGAGATATCCTGACCTTTAGTCTCCAGTAAGGGTCAAGCTCTGAAAGCCTACATTTCCCAGAATGCAACTCGGGAGCAACTTACAGGTATTGTAAATACCCTTATGTTTCTAACTCCTCTCCCTCAGTTTGTAATACTCTTCTCTTTTTTTACTTGTGAGTGTCCAAGCCCCAAACGGGGTATACCCCCTTGGTGACATCACTATGACATCATCGGGTTAATTTTCTCAGCTATGACAAAACTTGAAAACAGAATCACAGAAGACAATTAGCATACTAGCGTTGTTCTATAGACTAAGTCGTACTCAAAATTACTGGTTAACTGATTTTCATGTGTACAAAAAAAAAAAAAAAGGACATTTTATTTTTGGGTGTCTCAACATCTTGATGACCCTCGATGGCCAACAGAAGGAAGCAGTGGCCACAGTCTCACCTGTACTATAAGTGTGGTATAGTTAGTTCAGTGTAACTAACATTTAACACACACACACACAAACACTTTACATTTAACACACACACTTAAACACAGGAGGAGCTCAGGTGCCTTGTGCTGCTATTTGCCCCTGTCAAGTCAATGTGAGTACGTAATGTCTCGGTGGCATCACCTGAGTATAAGTAGCTGTGAATGTGAGAGGAAGTGGAACGATCCTTTACAACAGCTGAATCAGGACGCTCGAAGCGAGAGAACATTTCCTCAAAATCACACGTGCACATTACGCCAGCGTTCAGTTCTGCAACGGGGCGACGCTACGGATTGCACTTCCCAGCAAACCCTTCTCAAAAAGCACGAAAGTGGCCTCAAATCATGGAGGATGAAGGGTTTGGTGGTTTGAACCTTTCCAGGCCTGCAGCTCTCAGTTTGCAGACCAGGTTTCTAAAATGTTTGTCATTTTTAGTCTTTTTTAACGATCTGTGGCCTGTCTCAGCTCCAGCTTCTCTTTGCGATGAATTGATCTTTTCCCAAATTCGTAAAAGTGTTTAAAGTTTCTCTCCACCCTTTTTTCCTGCCCTTTTTCCAATCTTTACCTGCCTACTAGACAACAACAACAAATAATAATTAAACCAAACTAAAACAAACACTAAATCTATCCTATTTTTTTAAGCTAACCTAAATAAAAAAACACATTAAGAATAATTAAACAATTGCGAATGAAATAACTAAATACTCAACTCAAATAAAAAGCTCCTCCAACTACTGCATGCGTATTGACGCCGAGGGGTCGATCATTGTCGCCCCCATCATCGCTGCCCTCGTGGCGTTGCTATGACGATGACTGAACTGACACCCTTCCTCCTCCTCGTCTCTCGCAGGAGGAGATGACCAGCGCTCTGGCCACCATGCGCGTGGACTACGACCAGGTCAAGATCAAAGACCTCGACACCTCCAGCAACCCGCTGCTCAACAAGAGGCGCAAGAAGGCCGCGGCGGGGGGGGGCAAGGGCGGCTCCACGGTCTGCCAGAGCCAGTGAGGGGGGGGGGGGTCGAGAAGAGGGAGGCGGTCGTTGGAGGTCGAGGAGGTGCTCTCTGAAAATAAAAGGGACGACACGTAGGAAAACGACGTGGACCCGAGAGGCGGACGTTCACGGGACTGTGTCGGGACGCGGCGCCGCCCGTTTCCAGCGGTGGAAGCGAAGCTCATCCGTTCACCGCGGTTTTTAATCTCCTTTTGAAATCATTGGTTTTTGTATGACCTCGCCTGTTTGTAAGAGTGTCTGTGTGCAGACGCGGAGTATTTCTGGTGTTTCGTGTTTTCTGAACGATGGGGTTGCCTATTTGTACCTATAGGCACTAGTGTGTGAATCACACACACACACACACACACACACAGACGAGGCAACTGTGGACAGACTGGTGCACTCACTCTGACCCGCGTGGTCTTATTTTCATGTACGCTCATTTACGGCCTTCATTTCAGGAATTCAAGCAGCGCTCACTGCTATTTGTTGTTATTTACATCCACAGGCACTGCAACCCCAGATTAGAGTAGATTAGATATTCCCGTGGGACTAATAAAGGAATATCTCACCTAATCTAATCCAAACAAAATGACAATAAAAATGGCTGCACACTGATTATTATTTCACTCTGCAGACGAACATAGTGTCTTCATTGTGTCCACACACACACACACACACACACACACACAGACACACCTGTCTGCTTCCCGTCGTGTAACGCCTGTGTGTGTGTGTGTGTGTGTGTGTGTGTGTGTGGCGTAACGGCCGGCCGTGCTACACGGATGAGTTGTGACACTTTTCTCGAGGAAGGTTCTTGAGCGAGTTTGTGTGCGTGTGTGTGTGTGTGTGTGTGTGTGTGTGTGTGTTTATGGAGGCTGATTGAAATGCCTGCAGTAAATAGGGGCCGCAGTTTCGCTTCACGTTCTCGCATCGGCCGGACGGCGTCCGCCAGGTACATCCGCTCCGTGTCGAGATTGGATTTGTTCATCCGGTTTGTAAATAAAAACTTTATAAAGCAAAAGCCTCGCGTGGACCGACGTGTTTTCCTTTTTTCTCCGAGGACCTCAGAAGCGCCGCTTTTGTATCGCAGGCTTTGTGAGGGCCGCTATAAATAACGGCGCGCTCTTGACTCGGCGCTCGACCGGAAAAGGTCAACAATATTAAGTTTAGATTACACGTTGAGTACCTCTCCCCCACTTCCATCACATGGTCCCTCTCGCAGTATTTAGGTGATGGGTTATGGGAAGCTTATCATTTAAAAAAAAACTTGGCTTCCCTGCCGTAAATACAGGATGTCGGCCATTATTAGACGTGGCCGACGCAGAGCACGCGCCCTCAGCTGTTGTTTGGTGCTCCGTGTCTTTGGTGGAATTTTACAATGTTTTGCAAGTGACATATTGCCTCATAAGGAAGGCAGTACTTTTCCTTTGTGAGGCAGCCATCCCGTAGAGGAGAGAGTCATAATTACAGCGTTTATTTGTGACACCATTATAGTGTTGACATAATAGTGCCTCATGCATGACATATTTGCGTTACCTCCCACAACAAGTCGCTGATCCTCCCCCTCCGCCGCCCTTGACACAGGCTCATGGAGAAACCCGAATACATCAGCTCTCATTAGGTCAGGGGTCAACAGTTCGGTTCGGTAAAGGGGTCAGTTTATTTTAGCAACATTCATAAGAGAGACGTAAGGCTATAGGTCTTAAATACTTGAGTTGGATTTAGTTTTGCATCATTATTATGTTGGGGATTCGATTGATTCATATTATATTCACATATTTTAATATCAGCTACATTCAGACACAGTAAAATACATCATATCTCTACAAAAACTGTGTAATAAAAGTTGTATTCTGAGGTGGAGTTATGGATGATTACATTTTTTATTGGATTGTTGTATGGAAATTGTGTTAGCCATACATCCAACTTGTACAGCCGCCCCAGGCTTTCCATAATAAGTTATTGTATGTTAAACTTAAGTTAAAACATAGCGAGACAGGTCTGACTACGTGTCAGTGTGACGGCATGCTGCCTGAAGCCCGGGTGTGTGTAGGGGCAGGGGGAGTGTGTATACATGCAGGTGGAGTGTGTACGTGCAGGACGAGTGGGGGTTTAGATCACTCCGCCTTTTGGCGAGGAATGCGCTAAAGGTCAGAGAGACATGTGACCTTCTGACCTTCAACTCAGTCTCTGTCATGCTCAGTCCAAGTTGTCTAAAACCGTCAGATAGAGATCCATTCGTTCCCTTTCTTTATGTTTCGTGTTGCGTGGCCTCCGTGGGTGTGAAGAACTCAACCATCTCCCTGATTTCTTCCTCTGTGTGTGTGTGTTTTCCAAAGATGTGCAGTTAAAGGCCTTGTGCTTGACAATAAGTGGCACCAGTGTCACATGTCACAAGGGTATCACCCTGAAGCTCACTCTTAATGTCTACAGGTCTCTTGTTGTCCTCACTTATCCCACCTCGGAGTAAACGTATGTGTTGTGTTTAGATGTCTTCATGTTCCCCCGCCACGCCCTAAATGCACACATTCAACAAACAACGTGTAAGTCGTGCGCCCATCCTGGATTTGAGGGTTGTCAAAACAAAGTGATGAAAATCCAAGTTTAAGAGAAAGCGCAGATCAATTAGGGAGTTCATTTCAATCTGATATCAAGGACTCTCTGGGTTCTGCTTATGACGAAAAGACGGAAGTAACAATTAAACGTGGGCCACTTTGATGCGTTTACTGGTAAAACAGGCTCTGCAAGTTAGACTGCTGCTGGGAAACTTGAAAACTCTTCCTTGTGCCAGTTCCTACACGTACACAACATTGGAAGATGTAACTACAGGGGAGTCTGGCATGTTTCCAGCAATGCGTGTCCTAAAGTGCCAAGAAATGGAGCAACTTCATCCCTGTTGGGACACGGGGGACGTCTCTAGAGCAGTCAAGTGGTGGTTGGGGTGGAGGAGGGGGGCGGGGGGGAGGGGGGGCAGGTAGGCTGCTACCTCTTGGTCCCGAGGTCTGTGTGTGTGTGTGTGTGTGTGTGTGTGTGTGTGTGCGTGCGCATCAGTGAGAGAGAAGCGCTCACGTACACACTCCGCTGCGCTCCATCCGACCGACAGCCCGCGATGAGAGGCTGCTCCAGCTGCACCAAGCTCCCCCAGAGCCCGGACCAGGCGGGTAAGACGCGTCGCTTTGCCGGCTCCGGTAGTCCCGGTGCGTGGTGCGTGTTTATTAAATGGTGCATCTTTAAACCCGGATGACGGAGGGTCGCGGAGCCCCGGTGCCCAACTGCCCCCGCCGGGATCTTTACCCCACATAACGACCACGAGCGACGGTATTTTATTACCGCGCGCAGCCTGCGCGTAACCGCGGAGGGAGACACGGTGATGGAGTTGGAGCTGCTGCCGAAACAAACAAACAAAACAAAACAAAACAAATCACTTAAATGCTTCCTGAAGCGGAGCTCCTCGGTTTCTTTTTCTGTTTTGAATATTTTTGTTTCTCATATCGTGATGGAGATGCCGCGCTCACGGTTGAGGGGTTTGCGACTTCTGGCTGATTATGTTATTGTGTACTTCTATGTTGGTTCTTGCTTTGCGACACAGTGTGTGTGCGTGTACGCGCGCGCGCGTGTGTGTGTACTATATTGGGGAATGACTTGTCCAGCGTATATGGGGCTAAAAGCTGCAGCCACCAGAGCCAGGCAGCTGCTGCGTGGAGCTGTTTCCGGTTCACAAAGTATGCGAGACTATGTGACATGTACCCCCCCCCCGAACAGTGCGCATGCGCAAACTGCCAGCTGCTGTTTACACATGCACGCTTTATGCAGTTAAGATAAGCTTCATAAAATAATTCATGTTGCCTGACCAACGTGTTTGCATCTGACCATGTTTACAGTCTATGTGCCGCAATGTGTATACTTGTTTTAATACACAGAGCTAAAAATATATCCAGCTCGATAGTGTGCCATGTATGCATGGACCTGATGCACCTGACATGTATTATACTCACATTCAGGGAATTTGAGAGAGGAGCTATTTAATTCGAACAACTTCCATCTCACCATATCTAGGTCACCAGGCCCCTTTGCTCTAAAGATTGACTGTACAGCCTTATATAATCAGTGCATCAGATAGTTCAGGTCACATGCACATCAATTCAATCCAGCACGACACCCCAAAGTCCTGTCTGTGTCAGGCCTAACGTGTTCGGTTGTTGTGGACACTTGTGTAAGTGTGGCTGTGTTTGCATGTGATAGCAGAGTGAATGGACTCTGGCATGAGATGGACAGAATATTAGAGACACCGTGATATCAATACTCTGACCCCCCCCCCCCCCCCCCACACACACACACACACACACACACACATTCTGTAACTCATGACCATTACATCGATATGAATTGCATCACAGGTGTGTTGTATACACTTTAAAAGTGTGGGTCAACAACACACACAGACAGCGAAAGGAGGAGAGCAATGCTGCCCCTCGTGGCCACTGTCAGGTCATGCTTTCTGGGATTACCTTGAATGCCTCCTGGATAAAATATAGATGCAATATTGTATATAACATTTGTCACTTAGTAATGGCCGATGTAGTAAAGAGATGGTGTTGCATTATTGTCACAATAGATCTTTTTTTCCACGTAATACATTTTGGGCTAAATTGAGAATATCTCTACTTGTCTTTGCTCCTCAATGGTTGGATTTCCGCTTAACTGTTATGAGGAACATTTCATCACAAAGAATAACTCGTAATGAATACGGCCCCAGGTGTTTTGAGTCATTCTGGCTGAATATATCTACTTATATAAATATTTATGATATAAACATAAATATGTGATGCATGTAACAGCTTTTCTTTGGATGACCAGAAACCGGCCTCAAAGTAAACACCAATAATGCACTTTTTAACTGCTTGTATGTATAGTCCTGCGGCCCCAAGTGTCTAAAATAATAACTAATTGGCTAACTAACTTATGACAGTAGACCTTTTTCACTGCAGGCAGAAACTATTAGTTTTACTATACACACATGGGTATTTCTGAAAACCTATTTTGTGAAAGGGGGTTTAAAATAAAAGTTGCATCACTCCTTCAGTATCTACTGTTGTTGACAAAAACAAGAGTTATCCTGGTAAAGCAGCTCTGAACAGCGTGTTTTCTGGCTTCGCGCAGCTAATGTCACTTACGGTGAAGCAGAAGATGCGCTGCGCCGGTATTACGGTCATTACGGGCACCCGTTGATGGAGCACGTGACCTCACAGCTCAGAGAGCGAGAGAGCGCATGCGCGCGCTACCGGTCAATCTCCATCACCAGCGCGGATGAAACACCGGTCACATTCAGAGCAGCATCAGGGGAAAAGGCCCCGCGTCCCCGCCGCGGCCGCCTCCACCTCGGCACCAGACGGAACGATGGACAACACGACGCCGGTGAAACCGTGGGAGCTCACCCAGAACCCCCTGAAGAAGATCTGGATGCCGTGTAAAAATGGCCTTCCCGAAAAGCACATTTCTCAAAGAAAGGGTGCGTATGACGACGTGCCGTCACTCGCGAGCGTCTTTTCGCCGGTAGCGGTTGAACGGTTACATACCGGTTCTCGGTGTGTTGTATTTGCGCGTGTGTGTTAGTTTAACGAAGTCACGCTAACCGTGTACCTAAACCCGCCGTGACGCGCTCGCTAACGTTACAGTTCGCGGCGACCGGCTGTGGCTGGAAGAGGAAGAGTATCCCAGCAGTCATGTGAGCTCCTTGCCCCCCGCTGTGCGTTGGAGCTGCGGCCTGAACAACAACAACAACAACAACAACTCGCATGGCATTAAACGTCCTGAGCTCGTGGTGGATAACAAATGAAATGGGAGTGAAGATGGTTTTGGGAAAAGTAAAAACAACAACAACATGGATGTGTAAGTGCAGACAGCCAGCTGTGCCCTCCTCTCAGTGAGTCAGCCCCCACCCCGCCCCCATCCCATACTATTACAAACAACTTGTGTTAAAACGTGGTCATTGTCTTCCAAGCGGCCCCCCGCCGTGTCGCCCTCTGGCCCAGTCACCCAAGTGTGGAAACCATCGCTCGTTGGCTCGTCTCCTGACTCTGGGGGAGTTGGAGCGTTTCACAACCCGCCCTGACCTCTGCTCGCGGCTCGCGATAGCCTCACACTGCTGTGATGTGACTTTGTCTTCGTCGTGGATCGCACACGATTATGAACAATATCATATTTAGTGTTAATGTGCTTGTTCGCAACCGTCCTCCATGGCGTAACGTTGCGACGAGCGCCTGACTTACGCTTTCTTTCCCCTCTCCCATCTCTTCATCGCAGTATGTATGACCAACTGTCCCACCCTGATTGTGACGGTGGGCCTTCCTGCCAGGGGGAAGACCTACATCTCCAAGAAGCTGACCCGCTATCTCAACTGGATCGGGGTGCCCACCAGAGGTACGGCGTCTCGGGCTCGAATGAATAGTTTCGCAGAGAAGATTTAAGAGGCACGTCGCACGTTTCACGTGTCCTTTTGTCTCCGCCTTTCCCTTTTTTTAGAGTTCAACGTCGGGCAGTACAGGAGAAAGTGTGTAAAGATCTACAAGTCCTTTGAGTTCTTCCGTCCAGACAACGAGGAGGGGTTAAAGATCAGACGGTGAGAGGCCCAGGACTGCCATAAACGTGTATTCAACCACCAACCATGTGACTTTTTAAACGCGATCTTCTGATCTTTGCAGTCAGTGTGCCTCGGCGGCGCTGAACGACGTGCGACAGTATCTCGCAGATGAGGGAGGCCAAGTGGCGGTGGGTCACGTGCTAAACGCTGTTTTACGGTTTCGGCGGTTCAGCGTCAATTGTGGCGTGTAATGCAAAAAAAACCTAGAACGGGCACTCGGTAGAGCGCATACCTTCACATATCACAAGATTGGGCATTGAATTATGAACATGTTGGCATTAGTTGCCAATTGGATACAAATTGACCGAGCTATGGTAAAAAGAAGATTTTGACCTTTTCTTGACCTTTGACCCGATCGATCGCAAAATCTAATCAAATGGTCCCCGGATAATAACCAATCATCCCACCAAATTTCATGCCATTCAAGAAGATGTTGACCTTTTGATGACCTTTGACCCGATCGATCCCAAAATCTAATCAAATGGTCCCCGGATAATAACCAATCATCCCACCAAATTTCATGCGATTCGGTTTAATACTTTTTGTGTTATGCGAGTAACACGCATACAAATAAATAAATAAATACACGGGCGATCAAAACATAAGCTTCCGCATTTCCAATGCGAAGGTAATAAAATGCGTGTCTATGTTGAAACAGGTTTTTGATGCAACGAACACCACCAGAGAAAGACGGGAAACCATCATCCAGTTTGCAGAGCAGAACGGCTTCAAGGTAACACGGGAGGACACGAGTGAGCGTCCTAGAAGGAGGAGGAGCAGGACCGTCGTATCCGTACCTCCTGCTCCTAATCCGTCTCTATGCTCGACTGGTTCCTTCTCCGTCTCTCTCAGGTGTTCTTCGTGGAGTCCGTGTGCGAAGACCCGGACATCATACAGGAGAACATCGTGGTAAGTGGAACGAGTTCATCTCAAAGCTCCGTCCGAGTCGCGCGCTCCGCCGCTTCTCACCGCCGTGTCTCCGTTCAGCAAGTGAAGCTGGGCTCCCCCGACTACACCAACTGCAACACGGAGGAAGCGGTGGAAGATTTCATGAAACGGATCAAGTGTTACGAGAACACCTACGAGCCGCTGGATGAAGTCCTGGACAGGTGAGGGGAGGGAGAGTCATTTCACCAGAACAACAATGACGTCATTCAATGTTTCTCATGCGTAGAAATTAATTATTTTTAATTAAGAAAAAGCAAATAAGTGAGAGATCAGGGAAATGTTTTCAGAATTAATTTCTTTGACTATATATATATCTATTTATATATATAATCAAATTAATTAATTCTGAAAACATTTATATATATATATAAATGTTTTCAGAATTAATTTCTTTGACGATATATATATAGTCAAAGAAATTAATTCTGAAAACATTTATATATATATATATTATATAAAGTGCTTCAACATTAATTTGACCATTTAGCTTTTTGCTCATATTGTCAGATTTAATTAAGCTAAACTTCCAAAGGTTGTTATGCCATTAATAATGTAGGATAGTCCTTTACTGCAGTGGCCTTTTGCTTTTCAAGTGAGGTCAAGAGTAAACATGTTCCGGTCTTTACATACAGGGTTCGTACGGTCATGGAATACCTGGAAAAGTCATGGAATTTTAAAATGGTTACTTCCAGGCCTGGAAAAGTCCTTTTGGGAAAAACAGTTTGGGAAAATCATGGAAATATGTTATATTCATATGTTCATTTACACAGTTTGATTATAAGAATACACATTTTAACTCTTTTAATCAAACTATTTTCTCATTTAAGGTGTACTCATCTATACACAGATTTCACGAAATGTTTGGTCATGGTAATTTGGTTTAAATTCATGGGAATCCATAAATACATAGTGTGAATATGTGGCACCTCACAAAATGTAATAACTTAATCTGGCATAAGTCAGATTTCAATCTTTTGTCGCATGTTTTATTTTCGGCATCATCATCCTTGTATAGTTTTACTTTATTATGCTTCTCAAAGTGTCCGCTGGCTCGGCTCGGTCGGTGTTCAACCGGAGGCGATGACGTGTCTGCGTTCTCCTCTCAGGGATCTCTCCTTCATTAAAATCATGGACGTGGGTCAGCGCTACCTGGTCAACAGGGTGTTGGACCACATCCAGAGCCGCATAGTCTACTACCTCATGAACATTCACATCACGCCGCGCTCCATCTACCTGTGCCGCCACGGCGAGAGCGAGCTCAACGTCAACGGTCAAATCGGTGGAGACTCCGGCCTCACGCCGAGAGGGAAAGAGGTAGATCTTTTTCATCGGGATGAGGTCAGCTTTTTTTCCCATTTTTTTTCCACAGAGGTATATACCATTTTTTTCTTCTTCCCCCTTCTCCATTAAGTTTGGAAAGAGGCTGAGCCAGTTCATCCAGGCTCAGGGCATCAGCGACCTGAAGGTGTGGACCAGTCAGATGAAGAGAACCATCCAGACGGCCGAGGCTCTCTGCGTGCCCTACGAACAGTGGAAGGTCCTCAACGAGATCGATGCCGTGAGTAGCACCGCGCCCCCGACCGCTCAGCCGGCGCCGCCATCGTCCGCTCGCGCGCATGCGGTGCTAACAAAGTGTCATTTCAGGGCGTGTGCGAGGAGATGATGTACGAGGAGATCCAGGATCACTTTCCTCTGGAGTTCGCTCTGAGGGATCAGGACAAATACCGCTATCGGTACCCCAAAGGAGAGGTCAGTGAATTCCACTTGACTGCTAGTCATGTAACTGAAGTTTTTTTGTGTCTTTTAACATTGAAGTAGCATGCCGTCCTCCCCGTTGTGAAAAGTAGGACACACACACACACACACACACACACACTCATCGAGACTCGCACGTCCCGACAAACACAACTAGAATGGGCACTCTGTAGCGCGCATACCTTCGCATATCACAAGATTGGGCATTGAACATGCCTTCCCGCATATCACAAGATTGGGCATTGAATTATGAACATTTTGGCATTAGTTGCATGCCAATTGGATAGAAATTGACCGTGCTAATGGTAAAAAGAAGATTTTGACCTTTGACCCAATTGATCCCAAAATCTAATCAAATGGTCCCCGGATAATAACCAATCATCCCACCAAATTTCATGCGATTCAAGAAGATGTTGACCTTTTCATGACATTGACCTTTGACCCGATTGATCCCAAAATCTAATCAAATGGTCCCCGGATAATAACCAATCATCCCACCAAATTTCATGCGATTCGGTTTAATACTTTTTGTGTTATGCGAGGAACACGCATACAAATAAATAAATACACGGCGATCAAAACATAACCTTCCGCATTTTCAATGCGACGGTAATAAACCTGTGTCCACACGGCGTCCGGCCACTTACTCTCTGCTAATGAGGCTCAATCTGGACAAGCAGCCTCGTAGAATGATTTGGCTAAACACCAGATTACAGTCAACAAAGGCTTCATATCAGTGAGTGTGTGTGGTCGGGTTCTGGTCGGCCCCCGCCTTAAGTCCATCCCATTACCTCCATTAGCCCAACACAGGGAGATGGATACGGGCGTTAGCTGGCGACGGGGCTTTGGAGGATCTTGTTAAAGCTGCTGTCGGCCGAGACTAGACGACCCGCTGAAAGGTCAATCTGTTTACAGATGGATTATTCAGCAGCCCGGGAAGGAAGTTTAAATCTCCCGATTTACGACACATTTGGAAAGGTGTTGTCGTTCTCTCCCGCAATAGGAAATGAAAAGATGCGGCGGGAGCCGTCTTTAGCTCGTAACAACGGTTCTGGATTAAAACACAGATTAGCACTTCAGTGGCACTAAAATAGCTCTTATTATGGTACTTTTGTAGTTCGACTATGTTGAGGAAATGTTACTTTCTGTATTCTCGTTGCTCTTAGTTTGTACTCTAGGTTGAATGCACTTATTGTAAGTCGCTTTGGATAAAAGCGTCTGCTAAATGACAAGTGATGTCATGTTCCATCTCTTCTGGCTCAGTCGTACGAGGACCTGGTGCAGCGGCTGGAGCCCGTCATCATGGAGCTGGAGCGGCAGGAGAACGTGCTGGTCGTCTGCCACCAGGCCGTCATGCGCTGCCTGCTGGCTTACTTCCTGGACAAGACGGCCGGTCAGTCCTGAAGCCCCGAAGGCGGCGGCCGTTAAATCAAACACGCATGACTGCGTCAGAGGTTGTGGGGAAATGTAGACGGTCAAGAAATCCACTAAGTAGAAGTAGATAATGTAAATTGATGGGATAGGGTATTAACTATGAAAGGGTGGTTTAATCCTTCACAAACAATTTTATATATCATTTTTTATTTCATTCTACATTGTAAATAGTATACAACGAATGGCTCTTGTCCTTCTCCTCCAAAGACTTCATTGCACTTCCAGGTGTCTGTTAACTCCTTCCTGTCCTGGCCATGAACGTTCTCCCCTTGAAGATCCAGCACGAGGGATCGTGGGAAGCCGTGTGTGCGAGTGATGTTCAGGAACGTTCTTTGCTTGTCTTCACAGAGGAGCTGCCGTACCTGAAGTGCCCGCTGCACACCGTGCTGAAGCTGACGCCCGTGGCCTACGGTAAGACTGCTCTCCTCTCGGTGTACGCCGCACAGGACTTTGGGTTTTCACGGGAATTATTTATAAAACAATTCTTGAGTTATAAATATAATTAAAAACGTATTTATATGGAAGATGTATGTGGTAGTATATATAAATATATATAATATTTAAATTTTATATTAATTTTCTGATTTATTTCGATTTAGGATAGGAATTTATAAGCATTTTTTGCTTCTACCTATACCTTTTCAGTCTTTCTCTTTTGTATATTATATAGGATAATATTGTATTGTATTTGATTGACTGAATAAAATACACAAACAAAACTAGAACGGGCACTCGCTAGAGCGCATACCTTCGCATATCGCAAGATTGGGCATTGAATTATGAACATTTTGGCATTAGTTGCATGCCAATTGGATACAAATTGACCGTGCTATGGTAAAAAGAAGATGTTGACCTTTTCATGACCTTGACCTTTGACCAGATTGATCCCAAAATCTAATCAAAAGGCCCCCGGATAATCACCAATCATCCCACCAAATTTCATGCGATTCGGTTTAAAACATTTTTTGTTATGCGAATAACACGCATACAAATAAATAAATAAATACACGGTGATCAAAACATAACCTTCCGCATTTTCAATGCGAAGGTAACAATGTTATTCCTATTTCTAATGAACAGAAAGAGGGTCACGAAAAGCACTTTTCTGCCACCTGAACTAATACAAATGCATTTTCCGTCTCAGGCTGTAAAGTGGAGTCCATCAGCTTGAACGTGGAGGCAGTCAACACACACAGAGAACGGCCAGAGGTGTGTATTTTGCTAAACACACACACGCATACAAGTTATCCGGGTTGCACCAACTGGTACGTCGGTCATAATCTGCCGTCGGAAGCCCGGCCTAATGGGTTCCCTGGTCGCACCATCGAGGCTTAGACCGCCGTCTCACTCGGACCGGGCGTGAATCTGAGACCGGAGCCGGCTCAAAGTCCAAAAACCAAGTCGTAAAAATCATGTATCTACTAGACTAGGCTAACGTGTGTGTGGCCAATAAGATGCACAACGATGAGCCATGTTTGCCTCATGGGAAGTATATTCGGTTAGTTTTCCTTTTCCATCGTCCTCCGTGAGAACTTCGACGTCGTTAAGACTCGGCTTAAGTTCAACCGCCGCAAAGTCCGTGATAAAGACGGGCTTATTAGTAAACCACGGCCGGAACATCGCGATGTTTCGCCGCCACCGCAGTTGTTTTTGATATCGGCGGCGTGAAATCGCGACGAGCTCGGAGCAGATTTACGTCTCGGATCGGTGCGTGAGTAATGTTTTTATCGGGACGACGGCGGTGACCAGTGCCGCGTTCACACCGACACGCTTTACAGCTCACTCGCACGACTATTTGTGGTTTAGTCGTTTCATTCGTGCTGGACGTGCCAGAAGGGGCGTGGCTTATCTCTGGAAACGGTTATCGACTCGGCGTCGGGTGAAATTTTCGCTTTGCGTCATTCGTGCAACCCGGAGAATGTTTGCTTTATTCAAATCCATTTGCACGACAGACTCATGACTGAGAGACACAAACACACCTCCATATATGTGTGTGTGCAGTGGTTTTAGTATCTCCCTTGTGTTTTCATACCTCCCCTCTTTGTGTGTTTTCCTTCTTTCCTCTGGAACAGAACGTCGAAGTGTCGCGGATGTCCAAGGAGGCTTTGGTCACAGTGCCGGCTCACCAGTGAGGCAGTAGCCCCGCCCCCATCCTCCTTTACCCTCCTTTACCCTCTGCAGCTTCTAGTCTTCCTTTTTGATTGAATCACCCGCCACCGTTCTGACCTTTTTTTCTTTTTCCTCCACTGGTATTTTAACACACGATGATGATGATGATGATGGTGGTGGTAATTGACTGGAATCCAGTTTCTAATTTTGGCACGGATCTCGTGTCTCGAGCGCGTTCTCCCATTTTTGGAGAATGGATGAAAAGCTGATGAAGGGTTTCTGAACCGATGCTGTGAAGCAAAGGAATCGAGCATCTTGTTGTTGTTGTGAAGTTTGTTTTCTTTATATATTTTGCCTGCTGAACTGATTTCACGATGTTAACTTGTCTCGATTCATTTTTCCATTGGTAGAAGTCGGGTCACTCTTAGTTTGACAGAAGTTGTGCCTTTTTTTCTATATGTTGCACATTTAAAAAAAATCAACTCTTGTTTATTTTCTTATCGAATGTCCTCGTTTGCAGCCTCTTGTTGTCGGATGTTTAACACTAATGAAGGTCCTCCAGGTACGCTCATTGTTTCTGTTCAACAATGTGAAGAAGCCTACAGTATAACGAGAGGAAATATTTCTGTTATGTTCCTAAATAAACTGAATTTAACTTTATCATGAATCCTCATCGCACCCTTCTTGTGCCTCATTTTAGAAAATCTCTCTTAATATCTGAAAGTTAGGATCGTGGGTTGAATTATTTACCTTGGAATAGAGGGCCTCGAAGGTTTATCTCAAGATGAAACGTGTCTAGACTGCAGAGCCCAAGTTGATATGCTCTACGTGGTTCTGTCTTCTCAACGGTCTAAAAACCCTAAAAATATGACACTCTTAAACCGGCAAATATTCACACTTGTGACATTTGTGTATATCTCCAAATGCTGCTGTCGGTGGATTCATTGACTAATCGTGTGTTTACTGAGAACATGTGGAAGGTGCCAGTAAGATGGTACAAATAATAATAGTGGTGACGGTGCTAGCTGATGGAGGTCGGACTGAGTTCACTGTGTGTGTGTGTGTAGAAGTATTTCTGCTTTAAAGAGAGCAGTCAGCTGTAGCACTTCCTCTTCCCCTCAGCAGAGATAAGTATAAAGAGTGCTGATGAAAAACTGTTTAAAAAGCAGCACCAATGTTATTTAAATAGGAACACCAAAAGGTATAAACAAGGGACTTTTATTATATTTCATAATTATTTTTTCAGACGTGTTTTTTTTGGTGGCTTCTTGCTTCACGACAGGCACACTACGGACTACTTTCCGCAAACATGGCGGTCCTGAACAGACATTTTGAAAAACTAAATTGAAGAAAAAAATATATATAAACCACGATGACGGATGACGCAGACTCGCGCACAAAAAAACAGAAACCTAGCCGGTGTATTTGCCACAGCGCGCTCTCGGTGCCCCTGTAGTCATGGCAACCAACTTGATTAATACTTGTATGGACCCGCCTTTGAATTGGGGATTTGTTCTACGTGGCTGAAAAATGAAATATTTCATTATATACAGTCATTGATAAAAAGGAGTACTGGGAAATACTCGAGAAGGGCGCCAAAGCTGTCCTCTCCGGAATGGTCACGTTCCTCTCATCTCCTCTCTGATTGGCTGTTCACTCCTGTAGTTTTCCCGCTCTTTCGGAGCGTCTTCCCAACTCGTGTGGGACCAACAAGCCATCAGAACTGGAGAGGAGAAATGTTATTAGTGTCCACTGTGACCATTTAGGTCTCATATACATAAACATATATATATATGTGGATATTTATATATATATATACACACATATATGTTTGTGTGTGTATGTATATACATACATATATACACATATATGCATTCATACATATATGTATATATATATGTGTGTATATAAATATACATATATATACACATATATATATAAATTCATATACATGTATATATATATATACATACACCACGCACATACGTATATATATATATATCAATTATATTATACACATACACACATATATATAAATTATATTATATACATACACATATATATATATATATGTGTATGTATATATATATATATAAATATATTTATGAAAAGCAGAGGGTAAGTGTCTCACGTTCTGCATAGAAATTATATTATACACATACACAGACATATATATATATGAAAAGCAGAGGGTAAGTGTCTCACGTTCTTGAGGAATTCCTCAGCGACGATGCGGGCCCTGGCGTTGACGGACAGCTTCATTTCGCTGATCTCCTTGTCGATCTCCTCCATGAAGTGGATGACGTAGTCCACCAGCTTGTGTTTGTACATCTGCTCCGTGTGGAAGTTGGTGATCAAGAAGCTGATGTCGTATCCCTGAGATCACAGCGCGAAGGAGGAAAGAAGAACGGGAGGCATGACGTCGCGGTCAAGGGAGGATAGAGGGACTTTGTGCATGTGGATAGTTTCACACATCTGCACCGTCTGACCTTTTTGATTTATAAGGCGAGCACTGTTCCTGTTTTTCGGTCTTCCTCTTTAATCATTCTGCTTTTTGTCACTTTAATTCTATTAATACAAAACCCAGATTGCCCGTGTATCTATTTCTCTCTCTCTCTTACCTCTACCGGTTTCCTCCTGAGAATGAAGAAGTTCTCCGCTCTCATCATCATGAAGCGCATGAACTTGTGGCAAAGGATCTTCTCAATCTCATCGGCCTGCAGTGAAGAAGTGCTTTTTTACATTTTAAATGCATTTTAGACCGTGAAAGACGATTAACAAATGTGCGCTGTGCATAGCCCATAACCAATAACAACCCCCTGCTGTTATTTTAAATCACCTGTTTGACAGCAATGCTGACTCTGACGGAGTTGATGGATCCCTCAATGAGAACCTTCTCCTTGTCGTTGCGGCTGATCACCACGGGTTGAAGCAGCAGCTCCTTGCTGCTCCTGTGGCCATGACAGAGAACATTCTATACATTGCCGTGTTTCATGGAGAATCTGCGTGACTCTTAAAAGAGACCAGTTAAACTGTCAAATCGTCTCATTGTATTAAAAAAAAGAACGTCAAATGGGGCCCCGTTGGCCAATTTCAAGGCCTTGCTCGTGCTTGTGTGTCATTTGTTCTATTTCTTTCCCCGTTCTCAGTTTTCCACTGCATGTTTGCACAAGTCTGCACTATTTATAAAACAATTCTTGAGTTATAAATGTAATTTAAAAACGTATTTATATGGAAGATGTATGTGGTAGTATATATAAATATATATAATATTTAAATTTTATATTAATTTTCTGATTTATTTCGATTTCAATTTAGGATAGGAATTTATAAGCATTTTTTGCTTCTACCTATACCTTTTCAGTCTTTCTCTTTTGTATATTATATAGGATAATATTGTATTTGATTGACTGAATAAAATACACAAACAAACAAAACTAGAACGGGCACTGGCTAGAGCGCATACCTTCGCATATCACAAGATTGGGCATTGAATTATGAACATTTTGGCATTAGTTGCATGCCAATTGGATACAAATTGACCGTGCTATGGTAAAAAGAAGATGTTGACCTTTTCATGACCTTGACCTTTGACCAGATTGATCCCAAAATCTAATCAAAAGGCCCCCGGATAATAACCAATCATCCCACCAAATTTCATGCGATTCGGTTTAAAACTTTTTTTGTTATGCGAATAACACGCATACAAATAAATAAATAAATACACGGTGATCAAAACATAACCTTCCGCAATTCAAAGCGAAGGTAACAATGTTATTCCTATTTCTAATGAACAGAAAGAGGGTCACGTAAAGCACTTTTCTGCCACCTGAACTAATACAAATGCATTTTCCGTCTCAGGCTGTAAAGTGGAGTCCATCAGCTTGAACGTGGAGGCAGTCAACACACACAGAGAACGGCCAGAGGTGTGTATTTTGCTAAACACACACACGCATACAAGTTATCCGGGTTGCACCAACTGGTACGTCGGTCATAATCTGCCGTCGGAAGCCCGGCCTAATGGGTTCCCTCGTCGCACCATCGAGGGTTAGACCGCCGTCTCACTCGGACCGGGCGTGAATCTGAGACCGGAGCCGGCACAAAGTCCAAAAATCAAATCGTAAAAATCATGTATCTACTAGACTAGGCTAACGTGTGTGTGGCCAATAAGATGCACAACGATGAGCCATGTTTGCCTCATGGGAAATATATAGTATATTCGGTTAGTTTTGGTTTTCTCGATTTAAGATTTCCTTTTCCATCGTCCTCCGTGAGAACTTCGACGTCGTTAAGACTCGGCTTAAGTTCAACCGCCGCAAAGTCCGTCATAAAGACAGGCTTTTTAGTAAACCAGGGCCGGAACATCGCGATGTTTCGCCGCCACCGCAGTTGTTTTTGATATCGGCGGCGTGAAATCGCGACGAGCTCGGAGCAGATTTACGTCTCGGATCGGTGCGTGAGTAATGTTTTTATCGGGACGACGGCGGTGACCAGTGCCGCGTTCACACCGACACGCTTTACAGCTCACTCGCACGACTATTTGTGGTTTAGTCGTTTCATTCGTGCTGGACGTGCCAGAAGGGGCGTGGCTTATCTCTGGAAACGGTTATCGACTCGGCGTCGGGTGAAATTTTCGCTTTGCGTCATTCGTGCAACCCGGCGAATGTTTGCTTTATTCAAATCCATTTGCACGACAGACTCATGACTGAGAGACACAAACACACCTCCATATATATATATGTGTGTGTGCAGTGGTTTTAGTATCTCCCTTGTGTTTTCATACCTCCCCCTTTGTGTGTTTCCCTTCTTTCCTCTGGAACAGAACGTCGAAGTGTCGCGGATGTCCAAGGAGGCTTTGGTCACAGTGCCGGCTCACCAGTGAGGCAGTAGCCCCGCCCCCATCCTCCTTTACCCTCCTTTACCCTCTGCAGCTTCTAGTCTTCCTTTTTGATTGAATCACCCGCCACCGTTCTGACCTTTTTTTCTTTTTCCTCCACTGGTATTTTAACACACGATGATGATGATGATGATGGTGGTGGTAATTGACTGGAATCCAGTTTCTAATTTTGGCACGGATCTCGTGTCTCGAGCGCGTTCTCCCATTTTTGGAGAATGGATGAAAAGCTGATGAAGGGTTTCTGAACCGATGCTGTGAAGCAAAGGAATCGAGCATCTTGTTGTTGTTGTGAAGTATATTTTGCCTGCTGAACTGATTTCACGATGTTAACTTGTCTCGATTCATTTTTCCGTTGGTAGAAGTCGGGTCACTTAGTTTGACAGAAGTTGTGCCTTTTTTTCTATATGTTGCACATTTAAAAAAAATCAACTTTTGTTTATTTTCTTATCGAATGTCCTCGTTTGCAGCCTGTTGTCGGATGTTTAACACTGTAATGAAGGTCCTCCAGGTACGTTCATTGTTTCTGTTCAATGTGAAGAAGCCTACAGTATAACGAGGAAATATTTCTGTTATGTTCCTAAATAAACTGAATTTAACTTTATCATGAATCCTCATCGCACCCTTCTTGTGCCTCATTTTAGAAAATCTCTCTTAATATCTGAAAGTTAGGATCGTGGGTTGAATTATTTACCTTGGAATAGAGGGCCTCGAAGGTTTATCTCAAGATGAAACGTGTCTAGACTGCAGAGCCCAAGTTGATATGCTCTACGTGGTTCTGTCTTCTCAACGGTCTAAAAACCCTAAAAATATGACATTAATTCTCTTAAACCGGCAAATATTCACACTTGTGACATTTGTGTATATCTCCAAATGCTGCTGTCGGTGGATTCATTGACTAATCGTGTGTTTACTGAGAACATGTGGAAGGTGCCAGTAAGATGGTACAAATAATAATAAAGTGGTGACGGTGCCAGCTGATGGAGGTCGGACTGAGTTCACTGTGTGTGTAGAAGTATTTCTGCTTTAAAGAGAGCAGTCAGCTGTAGCACTTCCTCTTCCCCTCAGCAGAGATAAGTATAAAGAGTGCTGATGAAAAACTGTTTAAAAAGCAGCACCAATGTTATTTAAATAGGAACACCAAAAGGTATAAACAAGGGACTTTTATTATATTTCATAATTATTTTTTCAGACGTGTTTTTTGGGTGGCTTCTTGCTTCACGACAGGCACACTACGGACTACTTTCCGCAAACATGGCGGTCCTGAACAGACATTTTGAAAAACTAAATTGAAGAAAAAAATATATATAAACCACGATGACGGATGACGCAGACTCGCGTACACACGCGCACAAAAAAACAGAAACCTAGCCGGTGTATTTGCCACAGCGCGCTCTCGGTGCCCCTGTAGTCATGGCAACCAACTTGATTAATACTTGTATGGACCCGCCTTTGAATTGGGGATTTGTTCTACGTGGCTGAAAAATGAAATATTTCATTATATACAGTCATTGATAAAAAGGAGTACTGGGAAATACTCGAGAAGGGCGCCAAAGCTGTCCTCTCCGGAATGGTCACGTTCCTCTCATCTCCTCTCTGATTGGCTGTTCACTCCTGTAGTTTTCCCGCTCTTTCGGAGCGTCTTCCCAACTCGTGTGGGACCAACAAGCCATCAGAACTGGAGAGGAGAAATGTTATTAGTGTCCACTGTGACCATTTAGGTCTCATATACATAAACATATATATATGCTATATATATATATATACACACATATATGTTTGTGTGTGTATGTATATACATACATATATACACATATATGCATTCATACATATATGAATATATATATGTGTGTATATAAATATACATATATACACATATATATATAAATTCATATACATGTATATATATATATACATACACCACGCACATATATATATATCAATTATATTATACACATACACACATATATATAAATTATATTATATACATACACATATATATGTGTATGTATATATATATATATAAATATATTTATGAAAAGCAGAGGGTAAGTGTCTCACGTTCTGCATAGAAATTATATTATACACATACACAGACATATATATATATGAAAAGCAGAGGGTAAGTGTCTCACGTTCTTGAGGAATTCCTCAGCGACGATGCGGGCCCTGGCGTTGACGGACAGCTTCATTTCGCTGATCTCCTTGTCGATCTCCTCCATGAAGTGGATGACGTAGTCCACCAGCTTGTGTTTGTACATCTGCTCCGTGTGGAAGTTGGTGATCAAGAAGCTGATGTCGTATCCCTGAGATCACAGCGCGAAGGAGGAAGGAAGAATGGGAGGCATGACGTCGCGGTCAAGGGAGGATAGAGGGACTTTGTGCATGTGGATAGTTTCACACATCTGCACCGTCTGACCTTTTTGATTTATAAGGCGAGCACTGTTCCTGTTTTTCGGTCTTCCTCTTTAATCATTCTGCTTTTTGTCTCTTTAATTCTATTAATACAAAACCCAGATTGCCCGTGTATCTATTTCTCTCTCTCTCTTACCTCTACCGGTTTCCTCCTGAGAATGAAGAAGTTCTCCGCTCTCATCATCATGAAGCGCATGAACTTGTGGCAAAGGATCTTCTCAATCTCATCGGCCTGCAGTGAAGAAGTGCTTTTTTACATTTTAAATGCATTTTAGACCGTGAAAGACGATTAACAAATGTGCGCTGTGCATAGCCCATAACCAATAACAACCCCCTGCTGTTATTTTAAATCACCTGTTTGACAGCAATGCTGACTCTGACGGAGTTGATGGATCCCTCAATGAGAACCTTCTCCTTGTCGTTGCGGCTGATCACCACGGGTTGAAGCAGCAGCTCCTTGCTGCTCCTGTGGCCATGACAGAGAACATTCTATACATTGCCGTGTTTCATGGAGAATCTGCGTGACTCTTAAAAGAGACCAGTTAAACTGTCAAATCGTCTCATTGTATTAAAAAAAAGAACGTCAAATGGGGCCCCTGAGGCCAATTTCAAGGCCTTGCTCGTGCTTGTGTGTCATTTTTTCTATTTCTTTCCCCGTTCTCAGTTTTCCACTGCATGTTTGCACAAGTCTGCACTTGCTGCAGAATTTCCCCCGAGCTGCAGGATGATGTTTTTTTGAAGCTGCACATCTGTTCACTCCAAAGCACACGCCATTGGACATACCTGACCTCCACCTCCGGCTTGTTGTGACGCTCCACCACCTGAGAGGAGAAGTTCTCCAGGCAGAGGGCCGCCTGCAAGGTGGCCTTCACAGCGTTTAAGTAGGGGCGCAAAGTCGCTGTCTGAGGAGACATGGCATGCATAGATCAACATTCGCTCGTGCATTTGGTGAGTGAGAGCTCGGGAACAGGTTTAATGGGTCCAACTGAACCTCCCGGTCCAGGGAGGGCCACTTGACAGGCGGGGTCAGCCTGCGAGGTCATGTTTGATCAGGAAACCAGAAGAATGTGCTGCATGCAGCGCTGCTCATGCAGCCTGTGGCTGTCGGTCATCCATATCAACCGGAAGTCGACTGTCTGTAGATGCCTCGTCTTGCGTTAATCGTGACAATTGACTGCCGCCCATCCAGGTTATGTACGTCCGTGTACGTCTTTCTACATCCCTCGTTTCCCCCGAACAAATACACACCCTACCCCCCTCGTCTACAGACAGCTTCGGGGGTTGCTGACTTGAGCAATGATGATTACAAAAAAAGGGCACGAGAGGAAAAGACAGCTCAGCGGGATCACTTTAGTTCCTGCAAACCGTTTCAAGGATGCCCGTCATCTCGTTTCACCACAGCCCACCAGAAACCACTACGAAGCCGGCTAGCTGGTCTCGCCTTACATGTAGCCACAGTTAGCGAAGATAAATGGCTGAATAATGACATATATAGGTTCATTTTGCGCGAGACACTTACCATTTTCGTGCTGTAAAATACGGAAGTTCCTCAGCCACGCCTGGGACTCCTCTTCCGTAAATCCTACATCGTCTAGTACAGACAGGGTGCGTTCGTTTTTAACACAGCGCTTGTTTTGCAGAGACGGATTTCTCCGCACCACTGTGTGCGCTCGGGTCACTCCGCCCAGTTGGAGTATGTTTTCAACAAAACGAACATACCCTGCGACGCGACCATTCTGGTCTCTGAGCAGGAGACGTGTCGCTCTCTGACCGTTGGTTCAGAAGTCAGTTATACTCTTCTTCTTTTTTTACATGTTCTTAAATAAAACATGTTAAAAAACAGCGTTATAATACACATATAATCAAATTACACAATAGAACGATGGATTTAGCGGAAATGTATTCAGTATGCCCCCTGACACGATATGGTTTGATCCGATGAAACCATTAGCGCGATACACTAGTCACATTGTGAAGATTATATTGATGTTTGTACATAATGAGATAACGTAAGCCTGCGACTTGTTTAGTACTGCGTGATAAAATAATGTTCTCATTGTGACTTTATCGAACAAAAAGGCGTATGTATTAATTTGAACACATTTCGCACCCCTCTGTAACCACAATGGCTCTTTCCATCATGGACGCCATACGCTGACCGTAAATATCAACCCTCCTAAACAGTCTGATATACCTCTGTGCTTTTCGCGAATTGTGTTCAATTCTTCTAATTTGTTCCACTTAAATCTAAAACGTCCGTGAGCAAAACCCGTGAAATCATAACCGCCGATGTTTGCGCGTGAGAGTAAATCGGGGCCGTTTGGGCCCAGCGGGTTCGCGGCGGTCCCGACAAGCAGACCTGCGTGTGCGTGTATCCGGGCGCGTGCGTGCGTGTATTGCTAGAGAGATGCGGACGAGCTGAACCGCAGCTGGACACCGCTGTGCCTGCGCGTCATTGACCACTGCCGACACCTTCTTGTACCAGTCCCCCCCCCCCCCCCCCCCCGCCCCGCAGACGCTGCCAGGTGTTTGCCGCACGGCACCATGAGTGAGCTGAAGGACTGCCCCCCACTCAAATACTACGACTTCAAGCCCGTCGAGCACGTCAAAGTGTGCCCCCGCTACACGGCGGTGCTCGGCCGCTCGGAGGACGATGGCATCGGCATTGAGGAGCTGGACACCCTGCAGCTGGAGCTGGAGACGCTGCTGTCCTCCGCCAGTCGCCGCCTCCGGGCCCTGGAGGAGCAGAGACAGGTAGGAGGAAGTTGGGGGACCCCCCCCCCCCATTATTAATACACATGCAGTGTTTAGTCTGGGGCATCTGTAGGAAGTTAAACACCACTCAGTGAGCACCATGCAAGCTGACCAGAGGGCCCCACAGACTCCTCGGGGCTTGCAATGGGATGGCCCCCAGACCCTTTTTAATGTTTTAGGCCACTAGGGCCCCTGTGGCTTAAAGTGTAAGATGACCCCTAAGGCCACAGGGGCCACACATTGGACCCTCTCTTTTTGCAGGAATATATATATATATATATTACTAGAGCACAAAAGTGTTTACAATACTGTAATACTGTGGCGTGTTTCATTCAAGATGCCAAAAACAGAGCCCATATTTATTATAGTAAAGTATTATATATTTTATATATATATATAGAGCTTTTTAATTGTAGATGTTCCTCATGAGGAAAGTCTACTATTAAAAAGCTATATATATATATATGTGTGTAAGAGAGTAAATACAAGAAGCTTCTAAAGTCAACGAGTAATTAAATGCTTTTGAATAATTGTCATCGTAATAAATCGTTATTAGGAATTTTGATATAATCAAGCAGAGAAGGAGGGGCCTCCACGAGTGGACCCTGATCCAGTCCTCTTTGTAACCCCCCCCCCCCCCTCCCCCTCTCTCAGATCCTCACGGACTGGCAGGACAAGAAGGGGGACAAGCGCTTCCTGAAGCTGGGGAAGGACCCCGACCCGGCGGACTCGTCTCGCCACAAACCAAAAAAGCAGAAGTTGGAAGGCAAAGGCGGCCACGCAGCGGGTCCGGGGCCCGGCAGACCCAAATCCAAAAATCTGCAGCCCAAAGTCCAAGAGTATGAATTCACCGACGATCCACAAGACATTCCCCGCACTCCTAAAAACGATGTACCCAACAGGTCAGCAAACAGCCGCCATTCATAATAACATACCGGACTAACTAGTACTAATGAGGTCTCAAGTGTGCCGCCGTAAGAATCGAGGTAATATACGTTAGTTCGGATCTGGCAAGGTTGTTTGTGTTGATTTGTTGTTGTTTTCCAGGTTTTGGCGTCAGTTGAGCATTATTGCCGACATCACCGGTGAAAGATCCGATTGCTCGAAAGATCTCCTGAAACCCCACCCCGGAGGGGCGAGCTAGTGACTAAAGTATGACATCATTTTCCGACACCTTATGTATTTATAACTCGCGGCATTGCCGTTTAAAAAAAAAATTCTTGCGTCAAGCAGTTGTTGAGCTTTGGTTCTGTCTGTGTCGCCGGGTAGATTCCAGCTCTGGGGAAGCACTACTCTCAGCGGTGGGCTCAGGAGGATCTGCTGGAGGAGCAGAGGGAAGGAGCGCGAGCTAGCGACAGAAGAAAAGAGCCTCATGGAGGCAGCTGTCGGAGCTGGGCGCAAGAGTGAGGACCCCCACCTGGCAGACGTGTCAACCACACAGCCCCTTCCTAAAAACTCCTCTTCCTCTTCACCCTGCTGTAGGCGTGGACTCCTTGTTGAAAAAGTCTGGAGTCCCAACACGAGTCTCAGAGGGGTGTCCCTTAGGTCCCCTCACCCAGCGGCTGCAGGCCCTCGTGAGGTCGGGGTGGAGGCGAGAAAACGTCAATAGTCGTAAAACAAATAACCCGATGAGCCTCAAAACAAGAACGTTGTTTCTTTTCTTCTTCCAGAACATTATATCTATGGAGGATTCACCATTCGGACTTATTTCAGGAAGGGCCTTCTTGACTGGGGACGTCTCCAAGCAAGAGCTTTCAGGTATCTGAATTTAAGTCAACACTGAGCATGCTTTGTTTTACTTGGTTTATTCTGTATTAAATACTTTTTTTCCCTGCACATTTGCAGATAGAAATGTTGGCTCCGCTAATATTATCCGTGTTGTACTATTTATATATATATACAGGACTGTCTCAGAAAATTAGAATATTGTGATAAAGTTCTTTATTTTCTGTAATGCAATTAAAACAAAAATACCATGCATTCTGGATTCATTACAAATCAACTGAAATATTGCAAGCCTTTTATTCTGATTTATTGCTGATTATGGCTTAACTCAAATATCCTATCTCTAAATATTAGAATATCATGAAAAAGTATACTAGTAGGGTATTAAACAAATCACTTGAATTGTCTAATTAACTCGAAACACCTGCAAGGGTTTCCTGTTTTTCGGTCTTCCTTTAATCATTCTGCTTTTTGTCTCTTTAATTTATTAACACAAACCCAGATTGCCGTATGTATTTATTTCTCTCTCTTACCTCTACCGGTTTCCTCCTGAGAATGAAGAAGTTCTCCGCTCTCATCATCATGAAGCGCATGAACTTGTGGCAAAGGATCTTCTCAATCCATCGCCTGCAGGAAGAAGTGCTTTTACATTTTAAATGCATTTTAGACCGTGAAAGATCATTAACAAATGTGCGCCAGTATAGCCCATAACCAATAACAACCCCTGCTGTTATTTTAAATCACCTGTTTGACAGCAATGCTGACTCTGACGGAGTTGATGGATCCCTCAATGAGAACCTTCTCTCCTTGTCGCGGCTGATCACCACGGGTTGAAGCAGCAGCTCCTTGGTTGCCCTGTGGCCATGACAGAGAACATTCTATACATTGCCGTGTTTCATGGAGAATCTGCGTGACTCTTAAAAGAGACCAGTTAAACTGTCAAATCGCTCTCATTGTATTAAAAAAAAGAACGTCAAATGGGGCCTGAGGCCAATTTCAAGGCTTGCTGTCAGTTTCAGTGTCATTTTTTTTCTATTTCTTTCCCTGTTCTCAGTTTTCCACTGCATGTTTGCACAAGTCTGCACTTGCTGCAGAATTTCCAGCTGCAGGATGATGTTTTTAAGCTGCACATCTGTTCACTCCAAAGCACACGCCATTGGACATACCTGACTCTCCACCTGGCTTGTTGTGACGCTCCACCACCTGAGAGGAGAAGTTCTCCAGGCAGAGGGCCGCCTGCAAGGTGGCCTTCACAGCGTTTAAGTAGGGGCGCAAAGTCGCTGTCTGAGGAGACATGGCATGCATAGATCAACATTCACTCGTGCATTTGGTGAGTGAGAGCTCGGGAACAGGTTTAATGGGTCCAACTGAACCTCCCGGTCCAGGGAGGGCCACTTGACGGGCGGGGTCAGCCTGCGAGGTCATGTTTGATCAGGAAACCAGAAGAATGTGCTGCATGCAGCGCTGCTCTTGCAGCCTGTGGCTGTCGGTCATCCATATCAACCGGAAGTCGACTGTCTGTAGATGCCTCGTCTTGCGTTAATCGTGACAATTGACTGCCGCCCATCCAGGTTATGTACGTCCGTGTACGTCTTTCTACATCCCTCGTTTCCCCCGAACAAATACACACCCTACCCCCCTCGTCTACAGACAGCTTCGGGGGTTGCTGACTTGAGCAATGATAATTAAAAAAAAAGGGGCCGAGAGGAAAAGACAGCTCAGCGGGATCACTTTAGTTCCTGCAAACCGTTTCAAGGATGCCCGTCATCTCGTTTCACCACAGCCCACCAGAAACCACTACGAAGCCGGCTAGCTGGTCTCGCCTTACATGTAGCCACAGTTAGCGAAGATAAATGGCTGAATAATGACATATATAGGTTCATTTTGCGCGAGACACTTACCATTTTCGTGCTGTAAAATACGGAAGTTCCTCAGCCACGCCTGGGACTCCTCTTCCGTAAATCCTACATCGTCTAGTACAGACAGGGTGCGTTCGTTTTAACACAGCGCTTGTTTTGCAGAGAGACGGATTTCTCCACCACTGTGTGCGCTCGGGTCACTCCGCCCAGTTGGAGTATGTTTTCAACAAAACGAACATACCCTGCGACGCGACCATTCTGGTCTCTGAGCAGGAGACGTGTCGCTCTCTGACCGTTGGTTCAGAAGTCAGTTATACTCTTCTTCTTTTTTACATGTTCTTAAACAAAACATGTTAAAACAGCGTTATAATACACATATAATCAAATTAACAATAGAACGATGGATTTAGCGGAAATGTATTCAGTATGCCCCTGACACGATATGGTTTGATCCGATGAAACCATTAGCGCGATACACTAGTCACATTGTGAAGATTATATTGATGTTTGTACATAATGAGATAACGTAAGCCTGCGACTTGTTTAGTACTGCGTGATAAAATAATGTTCTCATTGTGACTTTATCGAACAAAAGGCGTATGTATTAATTTGAACACATTTCGCACCCTCTGTAACCACAATGGCTCTTTCCATCATGGACGCCATACGCTGACCGTAAATATCAACCCTCCTAAACAGTCTGATATACCTCTGTGCTTTTCGCGAATTGTGTTCAATTCTAATTTGTTCCACTTAAATCTAAACGTCCGTGAGCAAAACCCGTGAAATCATAACCGCCGATGTTTGCGCGTGAGAGTAAATCAGCCGTTTGGGCCCAGCGGGTTCGCGGCGGTCCTGACAAGCAGACCTGCGTGTGCGTGTATCCGGGCGCGTGCGTGCGTATTGCTAGAGAGATGCGGACGAGCTGAACCGCAGCTGGACACCGCTGTGCCTGCGCGTCATTGACCACTGCCGACACCTTCTTGTACCAGTCCCCGCCCCGCAGACGCTGCCAGGTGTTTGCTGCACGGCACCATGAGTGAGCTGAAGGACTGCCCCCACTCAAATACTACGACTTCTGCCCGTCGAGCACGTCAAAGTGTGCCCTCACACGGCGGTGCTCGGCTGCTCGGAGGACGATGGCATCGGCATTGAGGAGCTGACACCCTGCAGCTGGAGCTGGAGACGCTGCTGTCCTCCGCCGCCAGTCGCCGCCTCCGGCCCTGAGGAGCAGAGACAGGTAGGAGGAAGTTGGGGACCCCCATTATTAATACACATGCAGTGTTTAGTCTGGGGCATCTGTAGGAAGTTAAACACCACTCAGTGAGCACCATGCAAGCTGACCAGAGGGCCCACAGACCTCGGGCTTGCAATGGGATGGCCCCTCAGACCCTTTTAATGTTTTAGGCCACTAGGGCCCCTGTGGCTTAAAGTGTAAGCTGACCCCTAAGGCCACAGGGCCACACATTGGCCCTCTTTCTGCAGGAATATATATATATATATATTACTAGAGCACAAAAGTGTTTACAATACTGTAATACTGTGGTGTGTTTCATTCAAGATGCCAAAAACAGAGCCCATATTTATTATAGTAAAGTATTATATATTTTATATATATATATATAGCTTTTTAAATTGTAGATGTTCCTCATGAGGAAAGTCTACTATTAAAAACTATATATATATATATATATATATATGTGTGTAAGAGAGTAAATACAAGAAGCTTCTAAAGTCAACGAGTAATTAAATGCTTTTGAATAATTGTCATCGTAATAAATCGTTATTAGGAATTTTGATATAATCAAGCAGAGAAGGAGGGGCCTCCACGAGTGGACCCTGATCCAGTCCTGTTTGTAACCCCTCCCTCTCCCTCTCTCAGATCCTCACGACTGGCAGGACAAGAAGGGGACAAGCGCCTTGAAGCTGGGAAGGACTGACCAAGTGGACTCGCTCGCCACAAACCAAAAAAGCAGAAGTTGGAAGGCAAAGGCGGCCACGCAGCGGGTCCGGGGCCCGGCAGACCCAAATCCAAAAATCTGCAGCCCAAAGTCCAAGAGTATGAATTCACCGACGATCCACAAGACATTCCCCGCACTCCTAAAAACGATGTACCCAACAGGTCAGCAAACAGCCGCCATTCATAATAACATACCGGACTAACTAGTACTAATGAGGTCTCAAGTGTGCCGCCGTAAGAATCGAGGTAATATGCGTTAGTTCGGATCTGGCAAGGTTGTTTGTGTTGATTTGTTGTTGTTGTTTTTCCAGGTTTTGGGCGTCAGTTGAGCCGTATTGTGCCGACATCACGAACGAAGAGATCCGATTGCTCGAAGATCTCCTGAAACCCCCGGAGGACGAGGCTGAGTATTTCAAAGTATGACATCATTTTCCGACACCTTATTTATTTATAACTCGCGGCATTGCCGTTTAAAAAAAAAATTCTTGCGTCAAGCAGTTGTTGAGCTTTGGTTCTGTCTGTGTCGCCGGGTAGATTCCAGCTCTGGGGAAGCACTACTCTCAGCGGTGGGCTCAGGAGGATCTGCTGGAGGAGCAGAGGGAAGGAGCGCGAGCTAACGACAAGAAGAAGAGCCTCATGGGGGGGCCGCTGTCGGAGCTGGACGCAAAAGGTGAGGACCCCCCTGCAACCCGGGCCCGTGTACAACCACACAGCCCCTTCCTAAAAACTCCTCTTCCTCTTCACCTGCTGTAGACGTGGACTCCTTGTTGAAAAAGTCTGAGTCCCAACACGAGTCTCCAGAGGACGGATGTCCCTTCGGTCCCCTCACCCAGCGGCTGCTGCAGGCCCTCGTAGAGGTCAGTGGAGAGCGAGAAAACGTCCAATAGTGCGTAAAGCAAATAACCGATGAGCCTCAAAACAAGAACACGTTGTTTCTTTTCTTCTTCCAGGAGAACATTATATCCCCCATGGAGGATTCACCCGTACCGGACATTTCAGGGAAGGACGCTAACGACGGCGCTGGGACGTCTCCCAGAAGCCAAGGGAAAGCTTTCAGGTATCTGAAAATTTAGAGTCAACACTTTGAACGCTGCTTTGTTTTAACGGTTTTATTCTGTATTAAATACTTTTTTTCCCTGCACATTTGCAGATAGAAATTTTGGCTCCGCTAATATTATCCGTGTTGTACTATTTATATATACAGGACTGTCTCAGAAAATTAGAATATTGTGATGAAGTTCTTTATTTTCTGTAATGCAATTAAAAAAACAAAAATGTCATGCATTCTGGATTCATTACAAATCAACTGAAATATTGCAAGCCTTTTATTCTGATTTATTGCTGATTATGGCTTACAGCTTAAGAAAACTCAAATATCCTATCTCTAAATATTAGAATATCATGAAAAAGTATACTAGTAGGGTATTAAACAAATCACTTGAATTGTCTAATTAACTCGAACACCTGCAAGGGTTTCCTGAGCCTTGACAAACACTCAGCTGTTATAAATCTTTTTTTTTACTTGGTCTGAGGAAATATTAAAATTTTATGAGATAGGATTTTAGAGTTTTCTTAAGCTGTAAGCCATAATCAGCAATATTAAAAGAATAAAAGGCTTGCAATATTTCAGTTGATTTGTAATGAATCCAGAATGCATGACATTTTTGTTTTTTTAATTGCATTACAGAAAATAAAGAACTTTATCACAATATTCTAATTTTCTGAGACAGTCCTGTATATATAGTTATATTCCAGTGGTGTCTGCGTCTCTAAGTGTGATCCAAACAAGTCAAAATTAATAAAAAAATAAAAAAGGATCCTATCTATTCACGACATGTGTTTATCTAACTAAATATTCTGCTTTAATACATTTTTTGTCAAAAATAAGTTTCATTCGTAAACACTCCATGGAAGCTTACAAAAATCGACAAAAAATAATTTGATGACAAATAAATGAGGATGAAAGGGGTGTCACTTGAGTAGATTAACTGTTTTAAACATTGTTTTCTACAAAAGCCTTTTCTAAATTCTTTTCATAAATGGTGTTTTTAATATTTTCGCTGTATTTGGTTATACGGTTCATAATTCCTAAATTTGTGAACGAGGCCTGAAAGTCTTTCACATCCGGTCTACAGCTGGGCTTCAAATGACCTGTAGAGGAAAACATCTGTATGTGATGTGCATCTATCTCGCCACACACACACACACACACACACACACACATATACACACACACACACACACACACACACACACACACGGTAATCGGAGTGAGGCTGCCTGTCTACAGTTCTCAGGGTGAGTCTCGCCCCATGTCTCATAGCGTCTACCCCCCCCCCCCCCCATCTCCCCTTCCCAGTGTTCCTCACACGCGTTCTCTAGAGGCCCGGATCAAAGAGGAGCTGGTCGCCCAGGGGCTGCTGGACTCCGAGGAGCGGCCCGGCCCGGGAGGAGACTCCGAGGACGAGATCCTGGCGGAGCTGCAGAAGAGGCAGGCGGAGCTCAAAGCCCTGAGCGGTCACAACAGATCCCGGAAGCAGGAGCTACTCCGGTGAGGACTGACGAGGACGTCGTGGGGCCGTCTCCCTCGGTTACAGGCTGATCCACGACCGCCAATCGTTGTGTGTCTGCCGACCCTCACAGGTTGGCGAAGGAGGAGATGCGCAAGCAGGAGCTCAGGCAGAGGGTCCGGGTGTCTGACAACGAGGTCATGGAGGGATTCCGGAGAATCATGGCGGCCAGGCAGAAGAAACGCACTCCGACCAAGAAGGAGAAGGACCAGGCCTGGAAAGCACTGAAGGAGCGGGAGAGCATCCTCAAGCTCCTGGACGGATAGAGGCGGAGACGGTCTGTGTCGGGAGAAGAAGAAGAAGAAGGAGAAGAAGGATGTGTTTCCAGATCGACACAAATCAAGAATAGCTGTGACAGCTGTGAGATGGTCGGTGAACAGCTGTATTTATGAATCTATGATGATGTAGGACATGGATGTTTATTGCAGGTCTGCGTGGTTTTGATTTGGGACATTTCTGTAGTAGTTTGTTTTTTTCGTCATGTACAGCCGAACGCTCGAGTTGAAACACGTCAGAGACTTTTTTTTTTCTTTCTCTTTCTTTCTTTGGCAGTTTAATTTTGTATTTGTATTTTTCTTTTACCATTGTAATGTTATGAAAACAACACACACAGATGTTTGAATAAATCAGTACCAATTGTGGAAATTTTTTCATTTTTTACTGTAAGTGTATGAAATGCACAATTCAGAGTGCAGGCCTCATTATATAGTGTATATCATTATTATATAGCCTGATTATGGTTTTTCTTTAGTGCAGATGATGAGTCCTTAAAGTCTTCTGCTCACCAGCGTCAGGAACCGAAGAGCTGAAGACGAGCGATGGTTAAACATCAGAGGATCAATACATATTTCTTGGGTTGTTATTGTTGACCATTTTTCATAACTCACGGTGATGGACAGAAGGTAAGATGTGATGCTGCGCTACGGTCACAGTTTCAAAAAACACATTCACCTTATAGAACTGAACAGCGTGAGATATTTGGTCATTTTGGCCACGAGAGGAAAAATAGATCAAGCTCCAAAAAAAATTATTTGCATCAACGTTTCAATTACAATTATTTTAATTAAAAACTTATTTATTCATATACTTCTCATCTCTGTCCCTATTTATATATGTTTGAGATCTATCAACTGGCTCCACTCTTTATGTGCTGACGTTAGAATAATTAATATTAGTATTTACAGTAATATTACACCAAGAGAAGCATCTTGGGAGGTGACCCAGGGCGAGTAAATGTCTTCTATTTATTTACTTTTATTTATTACCACTTAAAATGCACGCAATGTATTGTGTGAATATGCAAAGTAGCACATCACTTCTCTCTATTTTGTATATTAGTTCGAGCTATGAGCTCTAGGCTCACGTGTGTCGGAGTGTCTTCTCTTCCTCCACCAGCAGAGGGCGCTCCTCTTTGCAGAGCCACCACCAGAGGGCGGTCACTGCCCATGCAACTGACGCAGCCCATGAGCTCAACGCAGCGTGTCAGCGTGGTGCGCGTGTGTGTGTGTGCGTGTGTTCACCTGAAGACACCATCACGTGACTTTAACCCCAGCGGGGGTTCACACCCAGGTTTTAACAGCCAAGTCTTTTATGTATTTATATAGACGACCGTACATCTCAATATCATCGTTAGCGTTGCTCCCTGAACCCAATAATTATCATCAGGCTTTGGCTCACGTGAAGATGAAGGGTGTCATCACCATGTGTGTTTAGTATGAACATACATTCATCTAAAATATCATAATTCACTCTTTTATTTGTTTTCCAGACATGTACACACACACACACACACACACACACACACACACACACACACACACACACACACACACACACACATGGGGTGTGTGTATACAGCTCAACCATCTTTTCAGAACGGGCTGGTTAAATAAGAGCTCGTGCTCTACGGAGACATAAAGAAAAAACCCTTAGGTCGCCGTCCTCTACGCAAATTCATGCTGCCGTGTGTGTGAAAAGCTTTTAATAACGACGGAGCCATTGAACTCCTCTCAGGTGAATGAGCGCTGAGCAAACAGCCGGCGGGGCCCTCCAGGCCGGGGCCCCTCCTTTTGTTGCGTCTGTTGTCCTCCGAGCAGAAACTGAAGGGCAGGTGGGTTTTGTGCGGATGCTCGTACACTGAGGCCTCGATCTGCACTCCTCTGGACACACAGGTGTATGTGTGTGTGTGTGTGTGTGTGTTACCCTCCTCTAACTTCACCCGTGACTCTCTTCACATGTCTCTCATTCTGTCTCCATGTGTGTCTCTCTTTCTCTTCTTCCTTATCTCTCTCTCTCCCTCTCCCTGTGTTTCTCTCTGTCTTCTTCGTCTCCTCTCTCTCCTCTCTCTATCTCCTTCATTATCTCTCTCTCTCTCTCTCTCTCTCTCTCTGTGTCTGTCTCTCTTTCTGTCACTCTCTCTATCTCTCTATGTTTATCTCTCTTTCTCTTCTCCTTCATTCTCTCTCTCTCTCTCTCTCTCTGTCTCTCTTCTTCTTTATCTCTCCTCTATCTCTCTTCTTCTCTTCTTCCTTATCTCTCTCTCTGTCTCTGTCTGTCTCTCTCTGTCACTCTCTCCCTTTCCCTGTGTGTGTGTCTCTCTCTCTTCTTCCTTATCTCCCCCCCCCCCCCACTCTCTCTCTCTCTCTTTTTCTCTCTCTCTCTCCTCTCGCCATGTGAAATTCAGCTCCGTGGTGAGCTTCTTCACTCCCCCGTGTCATGGATTGTGAACTCCCTCCTTCATGGCTGTTTGAGAGCCGGGGGGCGTCTCTCTCTCTCCGGGGGGGGGGGGGGGGGGGCTCTCTCTCTCCACCGGGGGGTCCGAGGTGAATATCTAACCGGCTTCAGCCTTCTGGCAGCAGCTCCTCCTGCATCTCCTCAAGCAACTAACCACAAGACGAATGGGGAGCCAACACAGTGCTATCATGTTGGCAGGCTGTGTGTCACTTGTTTAAACTAGCACACACACACACACACACACACACACACACACACACACACACACACACACACACACACACACATCTACCGTCATGTCAGCGAGGGCCTCTCTGTCCATTGGCTCTTTGTTTTGCCAGCTTGTACGAACTTTGTTTCTTTCTCTCCGGGGCTCTCCTCCCACTCCACCTCCATCCCTGCGTTCCTGAGCTGGAAACACACACACACACACGCACACGCACGCACACGCACACACACGCACACACACGCACACGCACAGGAGTTAAGGGATTTAACATAACTCTGTTGATCCTTTGTCCCAACGCCATGTCAGCTTTCATGGTGCATTTAAATCGTGTGTGTGTGTGTGTGTGTGTGTGTGTGACAGAGGTCGAGACAGCTGCCGAGGCCTCGACTGGTCCGCTGAGCGGACCCCTCTGTCGGGGGCCCGCGCCGCGCCCTCGGCCTCGACTCTCCCGCACACACAGAGAACTATTGTCTGCGCCCGCCGCTTCCACTACTGTGATGTCATGGCGTGTGTGCCTCCCCCCCCCCCCCCCACAGAGAGGAGCTGCCATCTTTTAGTCCGTGTGGTACAAATGACTGCGTGGATACATGGTGAGATGGTTGCACATGGTGTCTCTCTCACATACACACACACACACACACATACACACACACACGCACACACACTCCCTGGGCCTGGTTTGAATCTGGTTTGCTTCTCATTTGCATGGCAGTTGATGCTTGTCTTGAGTGCTTCCTGAATTTGGCAGCTCGTATGCAAACGTGTGCGTTGGCCTCGTCCGGCGCCGCCTGCCTGGACTCCGCTCACCTGAGAGGTGGAGATGAAGATCCGTCGGTCCGGGTCTCCGGGGTGGAGCTCGTACGGGAACGTCACTTCATCGAACTCTTCACCTCACGATATTCGTAAAAAAGTCTCAACAGATATTTCCAGTTGCAAGAAGATGAATCCCATCGATGTTTTTACTGAAACCCCCCAGACTGTTGCTCCATCATGTTTCTGATGGTTTTGCCATGACATGTAATAATAATAATAATAATAATAATAATAATAATATTAATATTAATAATAATATTAATAATAATAATATTAATATTAATAATAATAATAGTAATAATAATAATAATAATTTTATGTATACAGCACCTTTAAAACCGGGTTTATAAACGTCAATGCAAGTGAACATTTTATAAAATCCAAGAGGCAAAAGAGAAAGTGACATATAGGTTATGAACATAAAGAATGCAACAGAAAAACTGAATTGAATTAAAAAATACAAAATAATAATTGAGAACAGTCAAACTAAATGAGGGGAACCGAAGAGCTGTGTGAAAGGACGACATCACTGAAAAGCAGTTCTATAAAAATGTGTTTTTGTAAAGCACTCTGAGACAAATTTGTAATTTGTGAAAATGGAAATGGGCTGTACAAATAAACTGAATTGAAAAAAAAAATGAATTTGAAGAAGTACATGTTTTGGTAATCCTCTGACTCGTTCTCCAGCGCCATCGTCATGAGACATTTTAATTTGTCCTATAACAATACAAAACTCATGACTACCCATCAGCCTCAGCTGCACTTGGTGCTGATTGGCTGGTGGCGACGGGAATAAACGCTCCGAGCTATTGGCGTAGTATAATCAGCGGGCAAGAACAGCTGTGGTTAAGTTAATGTTTTACATAGTTTACATACTTTATGTTTCCTAAGTGGTTGTGTTGCCTCAAGCTGACATTAAATTGTTTCCTTGCCGCTAACGTGTTTTACATCCCGTGACCACGAGGTACCGGGTTCGATCCCCGCTCTGCCCCAATAGTTTGCGTTGAAGTGTCCTTGAGCAAGGCACTGAACCACCAGTTGCTGCCCAGGATGGGTTAAATGCAGAGAACAGATGTCATGTATGTATGCATATACACTACCGTTCAAAAGTTTGGGGTCATCCAGACAATTTCGTGTCTTCCATGAAAACTCACTTTTATTTATCAAATGAATTGAAAATTGAATAGAAAATATAGTCAAGACATTGACAAGGTTAGAAATAATGATTAATAATTGAAGTATTAATTTTGTTCTTCAAACTTCAAGCTCAAAGGAAGGCCAGTTGTATAGCTTATATCACCAGCATAACTGTTTTCAGCTGTGCTAACATAATTGCACGGGTTTTCTAATCAGATATTAGTCTTCTACCAGGATTAGCGAACACAATGTACCATTAGAACACTGGAGTGATAGTTGATGGAAATGGGCCTCTATACACCTCTGGAGATATTTCATTAGAAACCAGACGTTTCCACCTAGAATAGTCATTTACCACATTAACAATGTATAGAGGGTATTGTTGATTAATGTTATCTTTATTGAAAAAACAGTGCTTTTCTTTGAAAAATAAAGACATTTCTCAGTGACCCCAAACTTTTGAACGGTAGTGTATGTAATAGGACTATAAAATGTGTTTTATCAGTCAGTTGCCGTCACTGTACCGCCTAAGAGTAAAATTGGCGGTCCTTTCCAGATGCTCACTCCACCCTGTAGTGAATCCTGTTATTGTAGCGTTATGTTAGCAAACGCTTATCTGGTGAAGGCAGGATTATGAGCGTGAGGATCTGTTCCCCTGCAGCCGGTCGGCCTCACTCATCCTCGGCCCGCGTTCTTCACTCGCACTCTTATTTAATGCAAAGTCTGTGAGTCCGGTGCAAGGAAGACAAAAAAGTGTCGAGAGCCATGACGGTGCTGGTGTTTGACTGTTGCTTAGAGGTCGCGGTCCTTGAGCCCTGGTAGATCACATATGACCTTGTGTCCCTGTATAGCACAATGTTGATGTCGATCAATAACATCTGGTGAAGGCAGGATTATGAGCGTGAGGATCTGTCCTCTGCCCAGCCGGCCGCCTCACTCATCCTCGGCCCGCGTTCTTCACTCGCACTCTTATTTAATGCAAAGTCTGTGAGTCCGGTGCAAAGAGAGGAACAAAAAAGTGTCCCGAGAGCCGGCGAGGTGCCGCTCGGTGTTTGACTCCACTTGTGTCGGTGTGATAAGAAAGAAGAGAGACGGCTGGATAAGAGTGTTCAGCACTGTTTGTCATTGGCTGTTCGTTTGGACAGCAGAGGTCAACGCGCTTAGGAAATATGCTTCTCTTTGGAGATAAGGCCCGAAAGCAGAGGTATGTAGAGGGGGCCAATGAGAGGACTGTATGGATATATATATAGATATATATCCATCATATACAGTATATAGATATATATACTGTATATATGTAAATATATGTATATTTATATATAAATGCATATATGTATATATATATATTTGTATATACATAAATATATATATATATATGCATATATTTATATATATATATATATATATATATATATATATATACAGGACTGTCTCAGAAAATTAGAATATTGTGATAAAGTACTTTATTTTCTGTAATGCAATTAAAACAAAAATGTCATGCATTCTGGATTCATTACAAATCAACTGAAATATTGCAAGTTATTTTTTATTCTTTTAATATTTAATAATTTTTACAGAAAATAAAGATATCACAATATTTTTTTTCATTTTTTTTTTTTTCGGTTAGAGATTTTCCACCCAGATCATTATCAGGCTCACTCTCTTCCCTCGCTGCGTCGGTGAGGAGGAGGAGGAGGAGGAGGCCGGCCGCCCACATGGCTTTTTTTCGGTGAGAGATTTTCCAACAGCGGCAGCGGCACAGGAGGATGGGAGGAGAGAGAGAGAGAGAGAGAGAGAGAGAGAAAAACGAAGACAAGAGGCCCAATTAAAGTCATAAGAGGCATGCCCTTGTCCTATAAAGAGCTGTTGCTGATCCGGTGGCCGACCTGATCACTGCCTCCGAGATGGGGAACATGACTGTTGGTGCGTGGAAACACACACACACACACACACACACACACACACACACACACACACACACACACACACACACACACACACACACACACACACACACACACACACACACACACACACAGTGTGTTTTATGAGAGGGGGGGGGGGCTTTGGGAGCTTTTTCTTGACACCAGAGGGCAAGTCATGTTTCAGTGGAACATACTAAAATAGGAGAGGTTTTAAGAAAGTGTATGATGGGAGAGATGAGTGATGGGGGGGGGAGATTAGGAGACAAGATACAGATGAATTTATGCCCCGAAATATCTCCAAAGGAATGGATTATACGATATATCAACACAATCTCCAGCTCCGATATGACCTTTTGACCTCTTCCACCTCCTCGCGCTCGGCTCTCGGCGAATCGGCTGCTTTCCACATATAGAAGAAAATAAATATGCGTAGCTTTTTATTTTCAAGCCTTCATTTATGAGAGTTTCTCTAATAATCCCAAAGCGAGGGACCCCTCCCCCGAAGTCCGACAGCTGCGTCGTCACCCTGAGTTTAACGTGATTTACTCCCTCGTCTCGTCCTCTGACGACCGGCAGCTGCTGCTCCGCGCCGCCATGTGCTGCTGGACCACGTCTTCACACACACACACACACACACACACACACACACACACACGATGTTCCCAGCTGTCGGCGTGGCGCTGAGCAGAAGTTCAGGAGTCAAACGGGAGAGACGAGAGTTCACCGAGTTGTTCACATCCTCTGGACACCTGTTGCTCACTGTCTGCTGGGGGGGGGGGGTGTGTGTGTTTCTGTGTGTGCGTTTCTGTCCCCATGTGGTGTGTGTGTGTGTTTCTGTGTGTGCGTGCGTTTCTGTCCCTATGTGGTTTGTGTGCGTGTGTGTGTGCGTTTCTGTCCCTATGTGGTTTGTGTGTGTGTGTGTGCGTTTCTGTCCCTATGTGGTTTGTGTGTGTGTGTGTTTCTGTCCCTATGTGGTTTGTGTGTGTGTGTTTCTGTCCCTATGTGGTTTGTGTGTGTGCGTTTCTGTCCCTATGTGGTTTGTGTGTGTGCGTTTCTGTCCCTATGTGGTTTGTGTGTGTGTGTGCGTGTGTGCATGTGTGTGTGCGCATTTCTGTCTCTATGTGGTGTGTGTGTGTTTGTGTGTGTGCGTGTATTTTTGTGTGTGTGTTTGTATGTGTGTAATTGTGTGTGCGTGTGTGTGTTTGTATGTGCGTTTCTGTCCCCATGTGGTGTGTGTGTGTGTTTGTGTGCGTGTTTTTGTGTGTGTTTGTATGTGTGTAATTGTGTGTGCGTGTGTGTGTGTTTGTATGTGTGTGTGTGCGTTTCTGTCCCCATTTGGTGTGTGTGTGTGTTTGTGTGTGTTTTTGTGTGTGTGTGTTTGTATGAGTGTGATTGTGTGTGTTTGTGCGTGTGTGTGTTTGTATGTGTGTGTGTGCATTTGTGTCCCTGTTTGGTGTGTGTGTGCGTTTGTGTGTGTGTTTGTATGTGTGTTATGGGATGTTTGTGTATGTGTGTGTGTAGGGGTGTGTGTGTTTGTGTGTTTGTTGCCACACACTGAGACACTGGACAGACAGATGGACACACACACACACAGTCTCACGTGCACAGACACACGCACAGACACACACATCCTTGGAGCTATCTGAGTTCAGACTGTATACCAAAGCACAGAAAACATCACACACACACACACAAACAAACAAACACAAACACAAACACACACACACACACACTCACTGTTACATAAGCGCTCCTCTTGCTCCGCGGCGGTCCGACAGTCAATGTCAAACGCTGCCGGAGAAACCAAATGGGTATAATTTGTACGTGACCACTCAATTGCTACGTGTGCAGCTGAAGTGGATCGATCCTATGTCTGTGTGTGTGTGTGTATGTGTGTCTGTGTGTGTGTGTGTATGTGTGTGTGTGTGTGTTGGACGGAGCGCGTCTCATTTCTGCGAATATGACCAAGTTGATCACCGGACTTAATCTATGACAACCCAGGGTTCAGATCAGGAACCGGGAGCAGAGTTGTAGTTTAACACCCTTCTCTGCTCTTCCATTCGAGCAGTTACCCACCCTTGACTTTAGAGTAGAGACTGTGTCTGTCCCACGGCCACTTCAATTAAATAAATCAAAAGTAAGCAGAAGAGGAGTCGTACACAATAACCTTATACAAGTTAACACAATTATTTCAGCAGTGCAACAAAATAGGTCTATTAAATGTGGTCTCCTAAATATTCGATCTCTGTCATCTAAAGCTGTGTTACTGAATGATTTAATATCAGATAATCACATTGATTTATGTTGCCTAACTGAAACCTGGCTGAGCCATGAAGAATATGTCTGCCTGAATGAATCGACTCCTCCAAGTCATATTAATACTCACATTCCTCGAGGCACCGGTCGAGGAGGTGGAGTAGCAGCCATCTTTGAATCGAGCCTATTAATTAATCCTAAACCTAAATTACACTACACCTCATTTGAAAGCCTTGTTCTTAGTCTTTCACATCCAACCTGGAAAACACTACAGCCAATTCGATTTGTGATTCTGTACGCCACCAGGTCCATATTCAGAGTTTATATCTGAATTCTCAGAATTTATATCAAGTTTGGTTCTTAAAACCGATAAAGTTATTATTGTTGGAGATTTTAATATCCATGTGGATGTTGATAATGATTGCCTTAGTGCTGCATTCATCTCCTTGTTGGACTCAATTGGCTTCTGTCAGAGTACAGAAACCCACTCACAGCTTTGGCCACACGCTGATCTTGTTCTTACTTATGGCGTTGACATTGAGCATTTGAGCGTCTTCCCACAGAATCCTCTTCTGTCAGACCACAACCTCATAACTTTTGAATTTATACTACCGGAGTGTACTCCGTTAGTCAAAAGTTTCTACACTAGATGTCTAACTGATAGTGCTGTAGCTAAATTTAAAGAAGCGATTCCTTCTGTATTTGATTCGATACCACGTCTCAATATAACAGAGGACTCCTGGTCTAACTTTAGTCCGTCCCAGATTGATCATCTTGTTGACAGTGCCATAGGCTCTCTGAGAATGACACTGACTCATAGCCCCTCTGAAGAAGAAGACAGTGAGGAAGAGGAGGTTTGCTCCCTGGTATAACCCTCAGACCAACAAACTGAAGCAAACGTCACGAAAGCTTGAACGCATATGGCTCAACTAATCTCGAAGAATCCCGCTTAGTTTGGCGAGATAGTCTTAAACATATAAGAAGGCCCTCCGTAATGCCAGAGCAGCCTATTACTCATCAGTAATAGAAAAAAATAAAAACAACCCCAGGTTTCTCTTCAGCACTGTAGCCAGGCTGACAGAGAGTCACAGCCCTGTGGAGCCGAGCATTCCTATAAACCTTAGTGGTAATGACTTTATGAACTTCTTTAATGAAAAGATTTTAACTATTAGGGACAAGATTAATAATCTCTTGCCCATAACCAGTGCCAATCTGTCCTCAAGTGGAATGGCCTTGGAAACCGCTGTATGCCCTGGTGTATATTTGGAGGCATTTTCTCCCATCAACCGTGACGAATTATTTTCAACGGTTTCTACTTCGAACACGTCTACCTGTCTCTTGGACCCCATCCCGACGAGGCTGCTTAAAGACGTTTTGCCTTTAATTGGCGGCTCTCTATTAGATATTATCAATGTGTCTCTGCTAACAGGCCACGTACCACACTCCTTCAAGGTGGCTGTTATTAAACCTCTCCTGAAGAAGCCCACTCTGGATCCAGAGGTATTGGCTAACTACAGACCGATCTCTAACCTCCTCTTCCTCTCCAAGATCCTTGAGAAAGTGGTCGCAAATCAGTTGTGCGACTTTCTACATCATAATAGTTTATTTGAGAAATTTCAATCAGGATTTAGAAAACACCACAGCACCGAGACGGCACTGGTGAAAATTACAAATGACCTCTTAATGGCAGCAGATAAAGGACTCCTCTCTGTCCTGGTCTTGTTAGACCTTAGTGCTGCATTCGACACCATTGACCATGACATCCTGTTACAGAGACTGGAGCAGTCGATTGGCATTTCAGGCACGGCACTAATTTAGTTTAAATCCTATTTATCAGATCGATCTCAGTTTGTATTTGTAAACGATGACGCCTCGATAACCACCAACGTTAATCACGGAGTTCCACAAGGTTCTGTGCTTGGACCAATTTTATTTACCTTATACATGCTTCCTTTGGGCAATATTATCAGGAAACACTCCATAAACTTTCATTGTTATGCAGATGACACTCAACTATATTTATCGATAAAACCAGAGGAGAGCAACCAACTCTGTAAAATTCAAGCATGTCTTAAAGACATAAAAACATGGATGACCTGCAACTTCTTGATGTTAAACTCAGACAAAACCGAAGTAATTTTAATCGGCCCTGAGCACCTCAGAGATCAATTATCTGGTGATGTGGATTCTGTAGACGGCATTGCCCTGGCATCCAACACCACTGTAAAGAATCTTGGCGTTATCTTTGATCGGGACTTGTCCTTTAACTCCCACGTAAAGCAAATCTCAAGGACTGCATTCTTTCATCTACGTAATATTTCAAAATCAGGCACATCTTGTCTCAAAAGATGCAGAAAAAATTGGTTCACGTTCGTTACTTGAGACTGGATTACTGCAACTCCTTATTATCAGGCTGCTCTAATAAGTCTCTTAGGTCCCTCAGTTGATCCAGAATGCTGCAGCTCGTGTTCTCACTAAAACTAAGAAAAGAGATCACATCACTCCTGCACTAGCTGCTCTGCACTGGCTCCCAGTAAAATCAAGAATCACTTTTAAAATTCTTCTCTTAACCTACAAAGCCTTGATTGGTGATGCTCCATCATATCTTAAGGAGCTTGTAGTACCATATTGCCCCATTAGAGAGCTACGCTCACTAAATGCGGGACTACTTGTAGTTCCTAGAGTCTTAAAAAGTAGAATGGGAGCCAGAGCCTTTAGTTATCAAGCTCCTCTTTTATGGAACCAGCTTCCAATTTCAGTCCGGGAGGCAGACACAGTCACCTCGTTTAAGAGTAGACTTAAGACCTTCCTCTTTGACAGGGCTTATAGGTAGGGCTGCATCAGGTTTGCCCTGGCCCAGCCCCTCGATATGCTGCTATAGGCTTATAGCTGCCGGGGACGTTTAGGATGCACTGAGTACCTATCTCCTCTTTTTCTCTCCTTAAGGATGAATTTTCATCTCTCAATCACACGTTACTAACTCTGCTTTCTCCCGGAAGTCCTTTGACTTTACGTCTCATGGGGTCATCGGACCCTATGAGACGGCATAGATCTATCTGCCTGATGGATCGTCTGGGTCGTGGAATTCCTGCTCATGACTACGCCACTGTCCTGTTGAGACTCCGCCCTCCTCCTCCCCACCGCCATCTGCCTGATGGATCGTGGAGGTCTCCATCGTGGAATATGCCTACTATGAACTATTCATACACTCTGTCATATTCATTGAATGTATTTAACTCTAAATCTGTCCTTCTGTACACATTACATCTATTGCATCTGTCCATCCTAGGAGACGGATCCTCCTCTGTTGCTCTCCTGCAGTTTTCTTCCCTTTTCCCCTGAAGGGTTATTTGGGAGTTTTTCCTGGTCCGATGTGAGGTTTTGGGGCAGGGATGTCTATGTGTACAGATTGTAAAGCACTCCGAGACAAATTTGTAATTTGTGAAATTGGGCTATACAAATAAACTGAATTGAATTGAATTGAATTGTGTGTGTGACTGTCAGTTTGTGGTTGTGAAAGCCCCGCCGAGGGAGGAAGCTCAGCTGTCAGTAGTTGTCAGGCCTCTGCTTTTCTCTCTTTCTTTGCTGATCCTGCTAGAGCCAACCCCTCCACCCCCCCCCCCTCCCCCCCCTCCATCCCCCCTTCCTTCTCCTCTCTTGTGCCCCAACAGCGGCCGGCTGGGTTTGAGGTGGAGCCGCTGGTTTGTACAAGCATGTTGGAAAGAGATAAGGAGATGTGTCACAGGACCAACAAACCGCCCTCTGAGCTGAGCATCACACACACACACACACACACACACACACACACACACACACACACACACACACACACACACACACACACACACACACACACACACACACACACACACACACACACACACACACACACACACACACACACACACACACACACACACACACACGCAGCAAACAAGTGTCAGAAATATGTTCCTGTGATATCGTCAGCAGGGCTTTGACCTCGCTCGACCCTTTGACGCCCTCCTTTTCACCCTCTCGCCACCTCTCCTGTCTTCTTGCCCTCTTTCCACTCCTCCGTCTCACCCCTTTTCGTTACGTCACTCGTGCTACGTCAGCTCGTCGCGTGACGAGGAAACCGACAACAAAGACCCGTCGGGGGGGGGGAGGACTCGTTCCTGCCGACGCTGCCGTTGACCGGTGTGGTGTGTGTGAGATGGACATGTGAGAGTGTGTGTGTGTGTGTGTGAAGGGTTGATAGGTGGGGGAAGGGGGGGGGCTTGTGATTACAGCAGGGCTCCGATGACCCTCACATTACAGAGCTGGAGACTGGAGGTGATCGGTGGGAAGGGCAGCGACTACTGGGGCTGATAGGGACACGTTTATGAACTCACACACACACACACACAAGCTCACACACCTCTCTCTTCAGTCTGAAATGCAACCTGTTCCAGCTGCCGCTGTGTCTTTTCTTATCCCGCCCGGCCCTCTAATTAACTCCTCTTCACTCCCATTATCTCTGATAAAAAATTAAAAAAACGACCTCGTTATCACCAGATCCGGCCGAAGTGCCAGAAGGGCCCCGAGCTCGGAGCGCGGCCCTCGGAGCAGCTGATAGGAAAACAGACCCGTCGTTGGATAAGCGCCTGAAAATACTCACGCCGATCCACAAATACCTCGTATCGGCATCGGGCCCCCGGACCCCGCGGCCCCGGTCGGGCCCCTTCTAGACACATTGAAGTCCCTTTTTCATCGACTTTTAAAACACGCGAGACAGCGGCGTGTTTTAAAAGACTCGACTGAAACGCGACTCTTTTACACACCGCTCTAAAGCGTCGACTCGGGAGGTTTGCTCCGGTCCGCGGTCGGTCCGGTTCCACCAGTACGTGTCGGCGAATTTTAATTTCTCGAGCTCCGTTTAAATCTTAAACTGCGGCTGCTTAAACTCGCCCCGGCTCGGCCCGATCGGGACAAAGGGACGCGTGTTTACGGAGCAGCCGAGAGGATATTGGCTTCGGCCCAGTTCCACCGGCTGAACCAGCTGCAGCTTTCCCTCCGCTGGACGATCAGGTTACTCGGCTCGTTTGAGGCTTTGCAGCTTTGCAGCTTTGTCTCTTCACTCCTACGAACACATGGAGCTGCAGTTCGAAGCGTTACGGAGGTCTGGATCGAGCTCCACGCCGACGACCGACTATTCATCCGCTCCGTCACACTCGCTGACTGTGTTTATGTAACTCTGCAACGCTTCTCTCTGGTCACATGACATCTGTTCATCTCTCCATCCTGGAGAGAGATCCTCCTCTGTTGCTCCCCTAAAGGGTTCTTCACTTTTTTTCCCCTGTGAAAGTTTTTTTTTTCTTCCCGATCCGATGTGAGGTCAAAGGTCAAAGGATGTCGTACGTGCACAGATTGTAAAAGCCCTCTGAGGGAAATTCGTAATTTGTGATATTGGGCTATACAAAATAAACTGAAATGAATTCAGTCCTTCTCCTCCTGCGCTAATTGCATTGTGGGTCAATCTTAACACAGCAGGGTACAGGTACATTTGTGCAACATGTTAATCTCACTATTTATCCTGATAATCAATAAACAGCATTAATACACCAAGAGAAAAACTAATAATCATGCAGCACTGATATACATTTTTTTCCACCGCCTCTACTTCTGAACAACCTGGACTCTCTCCAGACTAGACCACGTTATCTGAATGGGTTATTAGCACAGCGGGGGGGGGGGGGGGGGGGGCTCTGGGGTCTGGTCCTTCCCTCTAAGAGCCGGGGTAAATATAGCCTGTATCAGACCCATGTGGGACTGGTCTCTGTCGACCCCCGGACGGGAGGGTCTCCAGGCCTGGAGAGTGTTGGACATTTGCCTTTTTAGGGTCCATCTCATGGAGGAGCATGTGCACCGAACCATTTGAACGCATCATCACGACCCAGATAAAAACTAAGGAGCTCAACAATCTGCCATTTAAGATTAGACAAAGAGGGGCCCGCTAACGCCTCATAACTATATCTATAAAATGTGGGAAGCTTAGACGTTAGTATTACTCTGCTTTGATTACATGAGATGTCATCAATCAAGCCGGGACAATTCATTATTGTTAACGGAGAAAAAGGACAAAACGACGTTGAGGTCCAAAGCGTATTTATTTTCTAATAGTTAGTTTTGTCATTTAAGCCTAAAAAGACAACGAAGTACCATATTTTTTATGTATGTAGAAAAAGATATGCATTATATTTCTGTTATATTTTTTAAAATACAGTATTATCATGAATTGAGTAGCTATCAGTCGCTCTCAGCGGATGGATTCAGAATGGTTTAACTTTTAAAAGGAACATTATTTATTACAGAGCGGGCGTTGAGCTCAAAAGCATCGAGTTGGTCAGGCGGCTCAGAACGGGGTGAAATAAAAAGTGCAACACGTAGCTGTTAGACTCGACTCGGAGACACGCGGTTCTGATATAACTCTAATATGTGCTCTGGGCCAATCAGATTGGGCCGTCGTGGTTTTGACCGCTCGTGGTTAAAGTGGAGCCGAGGTCCGATGAGGCGGGACTCTGCTGAGGAATCCCTTGATGTCGGGGCGAGAAGCGTGTGGGGAGTGAGATTGGACTGACCCCACTTTGCATGGGCATGTGAAAGAGAGATGGAGAGAGAGAGAGAGAGAGAGAGAGAGACCTTACGGTGACTCAGCATCACTATGTCTGCTGGGCCTCTATGACCTCGTTCATCAAGCTGACGCCCGCCTGGTGGGATTCACAAGGAGAGCACAAGAGAGAGAGAGAGGGGGGGGGAGAGAGAGAGAGAGAGGGAGGAGAGTTAAGGAAGAGAGAGAGAAAGGGAGACAAATAGACCGAGACCGAGAGAGAGACAGAGAGTGAGAGAGAGAGAGAGAGACAGACACAGAGAGTGAGAGAGAGACACACAGAGAAAGAGAGAGGGGGGGGGGGGAGAAAGAGAGAGGATGGGAGGGAGACAGAGAGAGAGGGGGTAGAGTTAAGGAAGAGAGAGAGACAGGGAGACAAAGAGACAGAGACCGAGAGAGACACAGGGAGAGAGAGACAGAGAGACAGACACACACAGAGAGAGAGAGAGAGAGAGAGAGAGAGAGAGAGACAGAGAGAGCGAGAGAGAGACAGAGAGAGACAGACATACAGAGAGAGAGAGACAGAGACAGGGAGAGATAGAGAGAGACAGACACACAGAGAGAGAGAGAGAGAGAGAGACAGAGAGACAGAGAGAGACAGACATACAGAGAGCGAGAGAGACAGAGACAGGGAGAGATAGAGAGAGAGAGACACACAGGGAGAGAGAGAGAGAGGAAGAGAGAGACAGACACAGAGAGAGGGAGAGAGAGAGAGAGACATGTGAAGAGAAAAAGGGCCGCCAGTGCTGAAGTGGTGGAAGACAAGAACAGATGTTGAGGGTAGAAGACCAGATGATAAGCAGAGAGGGTAGAATGAATGTGTGAGTGAGATGAGGAACAGAGATAAACCGTGGAGAGGAGAGAAGAGAAGAGAGCGACAGGAAGGCTGACTAAACTCAGCAACACACGACAACAACTCGGTTGAGTATCAAGTTTAAAAACACGTGACATGATTCATCTGTAGAGAACAAGCCGATGTATTCCATTCGTCACTAATCCCGTTCATGGGACACGCGTCAAAGTCACATTTATACTTATTTAATTGAAAAGCTGCCCGTGTCCTCTGGGCCCTCAGTGACGTCTTGGAGGCGGAGCAATTAGAAGAGAAAGTGAGCGTTAACGATGGAGTGGGGTTTAAAAGAAGTGTTTACTGGGCAAGGATGTCTCACAAGACACCGTGTTGCATTGTGGGGAATATAGTATATTTCAATAGTTTTCCCCCCATGGTATAGTTACTAACTGAGTTTGAGATATATATATATTATTATTTTCTTTATAGTACTTTTTTACATTTTATAATATGACTGAAATTCTACCTACCATACTACATGTATTCATATTATACATACAAGTGTACTTTTTAATTACTTTTTCGACTTACTATACAATGTCTTTTTTTTAAAAGATTATTAATGATGTCATTTATTTTGTATTTTCTGATTTATTTGATAATAGGAATATATAAGAATTTTTGCTTCTACCTATACCTTTTCAGTCTTTATGTTTTTGTATAATATAGAATAATATTCTATTTTATTGCAACGATTGACTGAAATAAATACACAACATGCTATACTATATACTATGAACTAATTAAATTCATTATTATATTCGTAATATACTATGCCTTTTCACTATACTTTCACTTTAAGTCTTAATCACATACTAGAATATAATCATACATGTTGTATAGCATACAAATGTTTTTTTTAATGACAACAAAGTATGAATTTGTGTGTTTCTTACGACATACTATATATATATATATATATATACACACAACTTTTTTAACTATACGTACTAAATATAACCATTTCATGTTCTAAATTATGACCGTCCCATACATTTATTACCTTCGCATTGAAAATGTTTTGATCGCCGTGTATTTATTTATTTATATGCGTGTTATTCGCGTAACAAAAAAAGTTGTAAACCGAATCGCATGACATTTGGTGGGATGATTGGTTATTATCCGGGGACCATTTGATTAGACGTTGGGATCGATCGGGTCAAAGGTCAAGGTCATGAAATGGTAAAAATCTTCTTTTTACCATAGCACGGTCAATTTCTATCCAATTGGCATGCAAATAATGCCAAAATGTTCATAATTCAATGCCCAATCTTGTGATATGCGAAGGTACGCGCTCTACCGAGTGCCCGTTCTAGTTTCCTTTTTGTTATTGTTTTTAGTCCCCACATTTAATGAAAGGAAAAAACCCAAAAAAGGACTGAGCATCGGAGCTTAAAGACAATTATTTAAACTCAGTCAAAGTCCTCGACGTCTCCGTAAACAAAGTCACACCTCTGAGAGTAAACAGCGACGCATTTAAAATAAATACACAAAGTCTGTCCTGTGAATTAAAGATTACACTCTGGGTGAGGACGCGGAGATAATTGACACCTCTGTCTATGAATAGACTCGTCTTCTCAAGTTGTTCATTTAATTACAAACAAGTAGAGAGAGAGAGAGAGAGAGAGAGAGAGAGAGAGAGAGAGAGAGCTAGAGGAGTTTGTTGAGCTTTTTTTTGGAACAAAAATAAAGAAAGAAATAAAAAGTATTAAACAAACTTGGATAACACAAAACTCTGTCAGAAACAATTGTGTTGGACTGGGGAGGGACACACACACACACACAATCACGCAATATGCGCACACACATTCAATCACACACGATGAGCGCACACACACACAATCACGCAATATGCGCACACACGATATGCACACACACACACATTCAATCACACACGCACAATAAGCACGCACACACACATTCCTCAAGGGGGCGTGGCTTCGTGAACCGGGTTACGCCCCCTTTCCGACTCCCTTAAAGCGTAAAGTCAAAAGAAGAGGCATCCTTTAAGTACAAAGTCTTTATTTCTAATTTTTTTTTTTGGTATGGCTTTCTTTGAAGGGACTGTAAAAGACATCTTTAGTGGGGAAAAAAAAAATGTATCTCGAGAATTTTGGGACGCGACATTGACGACGATCTACAAAACGAACAAAAGGAAATAAAAGGAATACGACACCGGTGGGTCTGCAGGTCCACGCCTCCTCAGGACGAGAGTCGTGGTAACAAAATCAATACGCTATTTTTAACTTAGTACCTCATATAAATACCTACATATAAATATTGTACATGTACTCGAACGACTGAACACATTTCAAATTGCTGTACATGAATGTCCTTTTGGAGAGAGAGAGCGACGCATCTCAGGGAGATAAAGTAGGAGAAGAAAAAGAATAAAGTAAAAATACACAGGTGCCTGAGCTCAGTGTCAGCTGCCTTGAGAGGAGGATGCTCCCGGTCCCCACGCCCACAAACTGCATGGGATGACATCATTATCAAAAAGACCCAAGTGAGCCGGATTACTGTGACCGGCTGCTGAGACGCCAGTTACAAAAGGGCTGGGGGGGGGGGGGGGGGCACTTGGAAAAACCAGGAGATTCTAAAAGAAGTTTCTCTTTTGTTGATTAAGGCCTCTTTAATTACTAATTTTCTTTTATTTAAAAAAAAATAAAAAATAAGAAGTGTAGTCCTGACATCGGCCTCAGGACGACGGCGTCCGATGCGCTGAAACTAGATTTCCATTTTGTTTTTTGTCCTCGAGGCGACATTTTTCATCGTCCTCTCCCGTTTGTTCGCTGTGGATGGCGATGGCGCCGGGACGGGGGAGGGGGGGCGGAGTCACGGATGAGTGGCCGCAGAGGCTCGCTGTATACGCCTCCACCCCGCCCCCCAGCATCGCCACCCCGTCGTTGACCTCCGCCGACTGTTTTCCCCGAGTGTCTTAAAGCAGCAGCGCCCTTCACGTCCCCCCCCCCCCTCCTCCCAGGTGCTCTGGGAGGAAAGGGGGCGTGTCCCAGATTGCTCATCGATATGTACCGTCGGATTGGAGCCAGAAAACGATAACGTTAATTTAAAAAAATGGCGTACAAACAAATATTTGACTGACATTAATACGATAATAAAGGAGGATAAAAATAATAATAATAACAATAATAACAATAATAATAATAAAAAAGAAAAAAAAATGAAGTGTCGGCTTCTGGAAGCGACCGTTCAGCTTCCCGCCCTGAACCTGGACCGTCCAACCCCCCCGACCCTTTAGCCAATGAGCAACCGGCTCATCCTATAGTGCAATAGACCCCTTTTTCCTGAAAGCCTCTGCCGACGTTAGCTGGGTCGCCCTTTTCGGGGCATTTGGCCGTCCTCTGTCCAAAAGGTCTGCGTCCACTACTCCTCTTCCTCCTTTCTCCTCCTCCGCCTCCTCCTCCTCCTCCGCAGGCTCACTGCATACGGTCCGGCTGGATGTGCTGCTGCGGGGCGTAGTGCAGGAAGGCCTGGGCCGGGCCCGCGGCGGAGGGGAGGGTGGCGTGGACGCCGGCCGGGGCCGCCGCCGCGGAGACAGGACCGCCGCCGCCGGCCGGGGGGCTGGTGGCGTAGCCGTAGCTGAGGAAGCCAGCCGGGGAGGCGGCGTACGGGTACTGCTGCTCGAAGGCGGCCTGGGCGTAGTGGCTGTAGGCCGCGCTGTAGTCCAGGTAGGGGCTGCTGCCGAGGGCGGCGGACAGCTGAGAGGGCAGCACCATGCTGGGCTGCACGAAGGCCTGGGGGTAGACGTACGACTGGTGGGCCAACCTGGAGAGACACAAAGAGGGGGAGGGGGGGGGAGGTGTTAGACTGGGGGGAGGGGGGGTCTGGCTCCCATTGTTTACATTGCTCCCAGAGGGGGCGAGCACGCCGGGAGAATATAAACGCCGCGTCGGCGCTCTGACTTCAGAGACTTCTCACGCGGATATATCCGTCGTCATGAATTTAAAAAAAGACGAGCTAGACGAGAGGCAGCGGAGGAGGCGAGGAGGTGAGGAGGCGACGGTGACTCAACCCTCCGTGGCAGTTAGGGAAACCTACTAAACCTGTCCGGTCGGGCCTCCTGGGGGAGGAGGAGCGAGGTGGGGTAGAGGGGAGGGGGGGGGGGGTTTGAATGACAAGAGTCAGCCGTTACTGGCAGGTTTTCAAGCTCAGGCATCAACAGAGTGTTTCAACAGCTGCTGCTCTTCACACACACACACACACACACACAGACAGACACACACACAGACACAAAAGGGAAGTACACACGACGGCGGTGCAGAAGTTGCACACCTCCTGGTCCTCGCTCGTCTCGCGCTCAGGAGGTGATGATGGTCGCCGAGGGAGGCGGCGGTGGCCGGGGGGAGCTCATCAGGCCTGGGTGCCGGGGGCCCCTGCCGGGCCCCTCATGGTGCCGGCTTTTCTAAATGTGGCCTATACAAATAAAAAAAGCCGTCTCCCGCGTCGTCGTCTCCTTCTCTTTCCGTCTTTTTGCTTTGCGGGAAAAAAAAAGGGAGATCGGCGGAGGAGTCTATTTTTAGTCTCAGCGTTAACTCTCCTTGGTTTGCCGTCTACAGGGAGGGATAGCGGTGGCAACGATACCCCCCCCCCCCCACGTTACATTTAAAAGGGTGATGTAATCGCCATCCTCTGTGATACTGTGTCTTGGGGGGGGGGGGACACATATCCACAGACAAGATAGTCACAGCAAATGTCACGTTGACAAGACACTGCCTCTCAGTACTGATGAGAAACTTCCCTTCATGGACTGGATTCAATTTCAGTCTCTTTTCTTTTTCTCCCCCCTCTCTCTCTCTCTCGCTCGCCCCCCCCTTCCTCCTCCAGATTCAAGCCAGGAGAAGAAGTGGCTCAGTATAGTGAGAGGCAGCCGCGGACTCGACACACAGCAAAAAGATGGAAGCATGCATGGATAGGGATGTCATCACGCTCTTAAACACCCACACACACACACACACACTGCAACCCCCACCCCCCCGTCTCTTGGATCCATCCACCCACACGTTACAAAACCCCAAACCATGCCATAATAGGGAAAGAGTCACACCACAATCAGCAAAAAACCTCTTACAGCTCAGCTCATATCACACAAAAGAGGAAGAGATTAAAAAAAAAAACACGACACTCCATCACAGCACACCGCACCCTCAAGCCATCACTGGCACCTTGGAGAGAGGCTGGCTGGCTGGTTGAGGGTGAGGAGGTGGTGGTGGGACTCTCACTGGCACTCTGCTGGTCAGCTGGCGGCAGCAGCAGCCGTGGCAGAAGGTTGGATAGGAGGAGGGCAGTGATTATTGTCAGAGCATAACACGGCGGTCTCGCTCTAGTCATTCAACAAAAAACAAAAACAAAAGATTCACCGAATTTCAGAATGGGAACAAGAAAAAAATATATGCACAATAAATCCCCACCTATGATGTAACGCACACAAACGGAGCGAGGCCGACGCCGGCTCCGGTTAAATAATACAAAAGCGAATAGAAATAAATAAAAGCTCAGAACATCTCCAACGAGCCGCTGAGTGACTGAGAAACATGATGAGAAACCGGATAACGGCAGCGTGTGACACACACACACACACAAGAGCAAGCGACCTCGCTGAGGGTCAAGCGGAATCTAATTTAATGTCGTGTAAATAACGTGCGAGGGAGTCGAGGACAAAGACAACGGCCTCCCGTCGCAGATCTGTGGGGCGCCCGGAGAGACGGACATGTCCTTTTTTTAGCTGTCACCAAAACAAACGGGGAGAGAGGGAGGGAGGGAGGGGGGCCAAGGCAAGTTGGGGACAGCAGCGAGCTCCCGGGGGCCACCACCGAGATACCAGACACGCCAAGTGCATTGTGGGTCGGCTGCAGAATGTGGATGACGGCCAGGAGACCAGAGGTCAGCCGGCTTTGTGCTGACTGCCAGTCTGTGTGCGTTTGACGTGGCGTCACTCAAGCAGACTGACGCGCTGGAGAGAGAGAGACGCCCGGTGCCCATGAACACGGAGTGATCCTCCTCATCCTCCTCCTCCTCCTCATCATCATCACGGAGGCGACGTAATGAGCCGATGTGAAAAGCCGGAGCGGCGTCGCACCGAGCGGCTAAATATTTCCACGCGATAACACGGATGACCTTCAGCGCACGACTCACAAAGTGTGAAAACAGACAGGGGGGGGGGATTAAACCAACACCTCACGGTACTCGAAAGACGACTCTCTGTTCTCCTCCGCCTCCGACTCTTTTGTTTCAGAGGATCGGGACTCTGCAACAGGAGGAAATAATGGTGTTTTGTTTGGCACCTGGAGAGGTTAGTTTCCTAGGGAGCGCACTGCCTCATTAGGCATTAGTCCCAGAATACACCCCCAGATACACCCCCCCCCCTATAAACCCCCTCCTCTCTCACAGGAGGTGTCAGTTTTCAGTGTCTGCATCCGACTCGACGCACTCTGCTAGCAGTAAGTAGAGGAGAAGAAGCGTGGCGTCGGCGTGGAGGAGGCGATGCGCGAGGAGATACATTTGCAAGCACGCTGACCACTCCTCCTCTCCCCCCCATCAGAACGATGTTGCCCGACCTCGGTGACCCCCCCCTCTCCACACTCTGGCCCTCACAGTCCACGGCATCTGCTGACAACAGCTACACACACACACACACACGGCAGTAAATCCCGCACAGGGCGCACAGCACCGCTACGCTCGCCGCTCCAGCACACGGCTCAAAATCCGACTTCGTACCATGTCCTCACGCCATATGTTGTCAAGGGGTTTGAGGGGGTGGGGAAGGGGGGTGAAAGAAAAGCCACTTGTGCGCTCTGCCTCTGAGGGAGGCCTGCGTCTGTCACCCCGCCGCACAGTGGAGCCTCAGAGGCAGGCGGACAGGTGCTCCCCGCCTGCCTCTCCGGGGTGGTGGTGGTGGTGGTGGTCATGGGAGATTAAGGCGGTGTCAAAAAAAAAAAAAAAAAAAGAGGCTGTAATACGAGCCAGCACCTGTCGGGCAAATGCCCTCAAACGCAGCACTGTGTGTGTGTGTGTGTGTGTGTGTGTGTGTGTGTGCGCGCTCCACATTTCCAGCCCTCGGGGTTTCTGTGCCATCCGTGTTCACTGTGGTAGCTGGAGCACAGACGCGGACCCCCCCCCCCCATGGTCTTGGAACATGAGTGGCCTTGCCCCCGGTGGACTTTGGGATTAATCATTCAGACCCAGCGAAGTTTTACAGAGGCGGAGACGGACGATATATTAATTTCTCGCGTGTCTTTTTGGCAAAAACTGACTCAATGTTTCTTTCTGTTGTCCTCGTCCCACATGCTCAAAAACTATATATATATATATATCCATCTGCCCGTTATAGTTTTTATTAATCTGTCGTGCAATTCATGAAACGTCAGAATCATTTTAAAATGCACGTAGCATTTTTAAGAAGAGCACGCTGACATCCAGCTTCTTCTTTTTATTATTTTTTACGAATTTAGATCCACTGACTGTTTGTCATTTATGATGAAAAGTGGCTGCGGACCAAAAATGTTCATTTTCCGTTTAATTACTTTCATGATAGATCATCTGTGATGACAATGTGTTAAATTTACTGGATTAATAACGTAGCCTTGGAACGGTGGGAAAAAAAAGAAAAAAAACCCTTCGTGAAATACCTTTTTATTTTGTGTGTTCCCCCCCAGAACCAGCAGATAAACAAGTTAAACAATGAAGCGTTCTGTTGACTCAAGTCATCAACAATTAGTCTCAGGCCTCCTCAGATCTCAACACAGAAGCTTCAAAGTCTGAACACTGAACCACTTTGTGAAGTCGACGCGACTCCTCGGGGGCTTTTTAATCTTCCAGACAGATCTGAGGTCTTTTATGTGTGGGGCGAGAGATGATATCAGAGCGCTGGGGGGGGGGGGTGTGTGTGTGTGTGTGTGAGACACTCATTACAGCAGTGAAATGCTCATTAGCTGCCCAGCAGACCACGGCTGTTTCCAAGCCCACTCGGGCAGGTACACATCGATCCGAGAGGAGGGGGGTGGGTGTGTGGGGGGTGGGGAGATGTGGGAGGGTCCACGAGTGACTCGCACATTGGCCTCTGGAATGCTCTTCCATTACCACAGACACGCGAACACATCGCCCGGCCCTACAATACCCAAATATGCTAATGCACTACTTCTGGGGTTGTGCGTAGACACAGAAACCGACACGTACTTTCCAGAGGCTCCGCCCCCCCCCCCCCGCTCGTCAAAGAAGTGAAGCCCAGTGGCATCCCACAGAGCGCAACACAAGCGCCCACTCCCGCTCACTTACCCATACTGCCTCTGGATGAGTGCCGGGTGGATGGGCTGCACTCCGATGGATATGCCTGGAAGAAAGAAAGGAGAGGCCGGCCGTCAGACACACACACACACACACACACACACACATATACACATTTGCATTTACAGAGGAGGACCAGAGAACAATACACAGAGGGCACGGAGAGACAGAGGCAGCGCCTGTTTTCAGACGTACCACAAGTGGAACAACAGTTACAAAATGTGCAAGAAGCAACAGTGAGGTCTGTATGCACTGGTGTGTGTGTGTGTGTGTGTGTGTGTGTGTGTTAACTGTGCTGCATATGGACAGTATGGGGTGTGTTGCTTACTGGGCTGAACCCTGTGCACCTGCTTGCAGCACCAGCCAGTTGTATTTGACTTATATTATTTGAGTTGATTCATGGTTCATGGTTCCCCCGGCTCGCGTCCCCGCCTCACCCGTCTGGATGCTGCGGGGCTTGGCGCCCAGGTAGGCCAGGTTCACGTTGGCCTTCCTGCCGTCGATGATGGGGTTGGGGTCCTTGCAGGCCCGCTCGGCGGCTCCCCGGTCCGTCATCGTCACCTGGAGGCGGAGTCAAGAGTCGTCAACGATTTTTTTTTTCTTTCTTCCCTCCAGAAGATAGAAAGTCATTCATCGTCTCAATGGAACGAATGGAGTCTCTTTTTATCTCGTGAAGTCGGCGACTCGCGGCAAAATGCAAAAGGAATCGATTTGGTTTGTTAGCCCCCCCCCACCCCACTCACAGGCCGGTCCACTGTCGAGAAACGACAGACAAAGCGCAACGATAAGCTTTTGAGAAGCGCCCACTGCAGCCGCCACTCGGACTGCCACTCGTGCCCGGCAGACCTGCTGGAATATGGTTCTGGGAAGAGCAACAAGGAGCTTATCCAATTAGGGACAAATTATTAAAGGAGATTGGTATTCATCCACCCCCCTGGCATTAGACGAGTGCTTCTGTTTTTGATTGCCACGTTCTGCCAACTCGGGAGGGTTCGGTCACCTCGGCGTGTGCCGACCGAGCGGCGAGTGTAGGCCGCGGCGTGCATTGTTCGAGAGGACGTTTAAAAAAAAAAAAAATGAAAATAACAAATAATTTCAAAAAAGCAGTACGCCTCTTCAGAGTGGAAGGATCCGGAACAAAGCCCACTCCCGGGCCTGTGTTGTGAATACACAGGAAGGGACATGGCTGTGTTTACACTGTGAAGAGCCTCGCTGTGTGTGGGGGGGGACTAATCCACCTCTAAAGTGCGTTTAGAAAAAAGGTGCTTTGGATCGCCTTCTCCTCCTCCTCCTCTCCGACTGGAACGCTCAGAAAACAGCATGAGCAGGTTGCCGAATGCCACGGGGAAAAAAAGAAAAGTGCTGATGTACCGCGGGCATGCATGTCCCTGGCAGCACCCCCCCCCCCCCCCCACCCAGAGCCGGTACAACCTGAAACACCAGCCTCAACACACAGCCGTTGGATACCAGCTAGACTCACAGGACTGCTTTTTTTCCCCTTCTTCTTCTTCTTCTTCCCACCCCCCTCCTCTTCCTCCTCCCTTCTCAGCGTTTAGGGAGCTGATGTGTAAACACACGAGAGCAATTGTCTTACAATTCTGACTTAGGAAGATAAACATGCACACATGGCAGTTTTCCATTCCTTCTTTGGCCCGACGGTAACATCGGTGCCGATGCGTCTTTTAAAGGTTCTGGTAAATATTTGCATTTCTTGCGCTGCTTCTGTTCTTTGTGTCCGACAGAGAGAAAGAGAGAAAGAAAGAGAGAGAATGAGCACCTATGTGTGCCTGGAGCAGGATGAGTAACCTGTTATTGTAGGTTTAGATATTCCTCATTAATCTGACTTGAAGGGGATCAAGTTGTGAATAGTGTGCAGACAAACAGAGCAGTTCACACACAATAGGTACAGCTATAGAGAGAGAGAGAGAGATATGAGATCAAAGGGGAGGCTTAACATACATGTGGACAATCCTAAAGAGACACTTTGTTGTTTTGTTGAATTTCACACCAAGCAGCCAAGAAGTGATGCAAATCACGTGCTGCGGCCGACTGCTCCACGGAGGGCAGGGTGTGCAAGGTCAACTCCCCACTGCTCCACAATCACCATATAAAGCGAGCAAGGAGTGAGCCTGTGTGTGTGTGTGTGTGTGTCTCCCACACACACACACAGACACACACTTCCAAAGCCATAAGCTGGGGCTGCTCAAGGGTGATGAATGGAGGGGGATGACTCCATTGAGGGGGGCACATATGTTGAAATATAATCTTCTTAGTTACCCAACTTGTGTGATCCCTCCTGCTCATTAACCCAACAATATCAGCAAAAACCAACAACAACAACTCAAAACCGAGATGTTGTTCAACCATGACATCTAAATGATTCCGTGCAGCATTCAATGCCCTCCTCCCGCCGTCGGGATATGTAGTCTTACACATTCCCATATGGCGTAAAGACACCAAACGTTGTTGTGCACTTAAAAACAACAACAACAACAACAAGCCCGGTTATTATCAGCGCAACTAAAGTAAGTTGCGGTGCGACGGCGGTCAAAGTTGCGGGTCTCGTGTCGTGGGTACTCACAAAGCCGTATCCTCTGGATTTGCCGGTCTGCCGGTCCGTTATCACCACCGCCTCATCGATGTCCCCGAAGGCCTCGAAGTATTTTCTCAGCGAGGCGTCGGTGGTGTGGTACGGCAGCCCGCCGACGAAGATTTTGGTGAAAGTCGTGTCCTTCTGGAGCGGCGAGGGATGCATGACTTCCAGGGCTCCGTTCATGAACTGATGCAGCAGCATTGGGTCGGAGAGGAGAGGAGGGGAGGAAGAGGAGGGGAGGGGGGGTGGGGGCACGCCGGGAATGGTACTAAAGCGGCTAACAACGTCCCCGCATCGGTCCAGCAACGCGCAATGTTTCCCCCGTGACCTTCGCTCCGAGTTGTAAGACGTTTTTGTTGTTTTTTGCTTTCTGCGCGAGCTCCGGCCGACGCGTCCCAAACTTCTTCTCTTTTGCCGCTGTTGAAAACAGGCGAAAAAAAAAAATGCCGGGAGGTTTTTATATGCCGCGGTCGAGACCGCGCCCACCGCACCTCTCGACCAATCAGCGTAGCCGCTGAGAGCCCACTCGGGCAGCGGCTCCTCCCATTGGTCCGCCTCCCTCCCTTCCGCCCCCCCTCACCCAGCGCCGTGCTGCACCTGCTTTTGTCCTTTACCACACAAAGAAAAAGCCCGAACTGTACGGCAGAAAGCGCGGCCCCGCGGCGCGCCGCGCCGCTGTGACGAGGAAGTAATTGTCTCGGTTTCAGCTTTCCAAACATTAAAAAAGCAGCCATTAAAAGTATGCTTATTATGCTTTCAGGTTCTAGTTATAACATCCTGAACAGAGAGCAAAATACATGAATTACGCGATGCAGTTATGTATTTCTATGCAGCTGAAACAAAAGAACAGTGGATCCCACACCACTTTAAATGAAACACATTCAAATATTACACTTCACTGGTTGTACTTCCCTTTAAAAAGTGTCCTACCATAAGGAATCACATGTATGTTTACTTTTATTGTATTCCAATTCTTTAAATTAGAGTCTGGAATGATGTACACTACAACATGCCAATCTAAAACTACTAAATGTATGTAGAAAGTTGGTTTGATTATATCTTAAATCAGTATTTTGTGTCTTTGTTTTAGGCCAAACAGGGAGCAGTGTGTCCTTATGTTAAATACACTGGTTAAAGTACAATATGACTACTTCGTTGGACCCGTGCCAACTGACCACCTTTTATTATCCCATAAAAAAAGCAAATGACTGGCACATTTTGGAAGAAAAAAAAATAAGAAAGCAACACAAGTGCACGTCAACTTGAAAGCTTATTTTTCCAGTACCATCGATGCTTTCCACACATCTCTACATGCTACTTTGAGAACTTATTTGCAAGAAAGCGCTGATCCGAGGGTCCATGGCAACAGGTCAAACTAAAAGTAAGCTTTCTAATTGCCTGATTGGCGAAAAAAAACAATATAGGGTCCGGTGAATCAGCCTCAATACGATCAACCTGGACTCAATCTGGGAAAGACCTGGTGCTACTGAATAAGCAGCAGCCGGCGGTCTAGAGGTACGAGGGTCACCCCATGAAGCTGAGGAGCCGCCCCCCTCCCCCGGTGCCTTGGAGCTCCACTGCTAAGTACCAAGGGTCAAGTTAACAGTTAGGTGACACACTAATGACCTCCATAAAAAGGCTTTTAGTTCACACCGTCTCCTCTATGAACCGGTTCACTCCTCACACATGGGCTTTGCCGCGGCTCGAGCTGCCTCGTTCGTATCCTCTTGACTAATTACCCCCCATTTCCATGTATCCGTACCAAAAGGACCGAACCTGGACTCAGAACCTCAGCTTTGATCTCTTTGACTTTCCTCCAGCGAACTGTTGCTGTTAAAGACACAGAGGGGCAAAATGCTCCACCTGCTGGTCAAGTTGGGTGAAACAAGGCAAGAGGAAGGGTCGTGATTATAAAGATGTTGTCCAAAGTGTATAGTTTGAGGTCGTGGTGATTCCAATGTGAGGGAGTGACATCATAGAGATCCACAGCTGAAACACCAGAGCGTGGGTAATGGGTTTTTTCAGTAAACAAACACAATTGGTTAATTTTCAAACCGACTCTCTCCGGTTGGAATAAACATGTTTAAATCTAACAGTATGCACGTAGTTATTTATTTCAATCACAGAGCTAAAACACAGTAACAGCAAATCATAAGAGAATGAAAAGTCTTTGGACAGCATTAAAAAAACAAATGTCGTCATCGCCGGGGTGGGTAGGCCTCTCTGATTTCTCCATGCACAGTGCGGTACTGGTCCAGGCGTTTGCCGAAAGGAAGGAGGCCGACTTGAACACACACACACACACACACACACACACACACACACACACACACACACACACACACACACACACACACACACACACACACACACACACACACACACACACACACACACACACACACACACACACACACACACACACACACACACACACACACACACACACACACACGAAGCAGCAGGTCTTCCACATCTCCGGGCAAGAGATGCGACGAATCTAAAAGGACAGGAGGGAGCAGTCAGTCACAAATTATTTGTACGAGTGTTCACCGTGTACTTTTTTGTACAGAATAAAATGTTGTCACACTGTCACACTTCAGCAGACCTTGACTCTTGATTCATTGGGTCAAGTAACAACTCTTAAAATACCGCTTCATGTCATTGAAAACACTGCAACGCCTCACTGCTAATAAGCTCATTTTAAAAATATATTTTTTAAAGAAGCAAGCCGGATTCATCCCAGAATTCCACTGCGCAAATGCAGCTTGACAGCTTAAACTCCAGAGGCCTTCAAAACGACCTCACTCAGTCGATGCAGTGCCATTTCATACCAAACGGCGTCTCTAAGTATTGCAGTACAGAGATTGGACTCATGTCCATCGCCCGCATCCATGCATGCATGGCGGCGGCTCTCGGCTCACCATTTCTTGTTCCGAGGCTTCAGCTCCTCGGCAGCGTTCCTCAAGAAGATGTAGTTCTTTTTCTGGGGGTTGTAGTACTCGTGGCCCTGGCGAATTCAGACGAGGGCCCGGTGTTATTACGAAGGAGAGACGGGCTGGCGTGAGGCGGCAAAACCGAAAAGGTGCGACGCCTACCTTTGACCAGTCGTAGCTGGAGGCGTATGCGAAGATGTTGCCGTTGCTGTTGAAGCAGCAGGCTGTGATTGGCTGGTCGAGCTGCTCCGAGGTCTTCAGCTTGGTGCGGGCGTCTTTGTCCCAGAAGCTGAAGCGTCCGTCTGAGCCCACGGTCGCCAGTGTGCCGTGGACGGGATGGAAAGAGATGGCGTTGACCTGAAGGGAGGACAGTGGGAAATCATTTGGTGAGACTTGAGGAAACCGGTTTGTTTTATATATATATATATATTTATAGTGTCACTATATTGCAACGATGGAGTCTGGAGGAATAATTACAGAAGTAGAAAAACATTTTTTAAGAGCTGTAATCAGTGGATATGACAAATGCAACTGAGATTTGAGTGGGAATCATGCCGCTATTCAAGGGATGCCACAATTATACAATAATTGGGTGTATTTAAAAATGAGAATCACATTAATATTGATCTCAGAAGACTGTGCTCAAATGAAACACGATTAACAGACCTCCTTCGCTGCAGATGTGACACAAGTGTCATTAAATTATATGTATTTAAATTGTTGGTTAGCCCATTCCCAGGCATGCATCACTATTGTCCTGAGTCCTCAGGTGTTCCTACTTTGTGCAAAAAGGATTATTAAAAGAATTTGCATCAAACCGGTTGACAATAGTCACATAAACTGGTCGACTGTCTCCGTTCCAACAGAACGCGTTCATACAATCTAATTTAAGAGCACAGAAGATACAATTATTTCACGTCGTCTGAGAAATTCTGCAGAACTTACAGCGTAGATGTCCTGTGGAGTGGCTGTGTTGGTTCCATTCGACCGGTGGCACTTGAAGGTGAAGTTGTCTTTGGCTCTGAGTGGGAACAGGGAACACATTCATGTCATACTATGCTTGCACGTCACCGGATTAAAGAAGCACCTGCAGCAAGACATCCAAAAATCCATTCACTTGTAGGAATGTGACCGCTTTAGACACTCACGGGTTTGGAGGGTTGATGTAGTGGATGGCCACTCGGCCCTCAATGCTCCCCAGGGCAAAGCCAGTGGGCTTGTTCTGCTTGTCCTTGAATATGGCAACACATCGGTGCTGCAGGACCGGGGCAGAAATGTGCGTTTGATCAAGTGTATAAATGAAAATAATCTGGCTGTACATGAAGTTAGCAGAACAAGTGGCTCGATGTTTACAGAGAGGTAGAACACATTCCCTGGGAGATTAAAGTCACCTGATGTTTGAGAGGAGAGTCTATTCTGCGAAACTCAGAGGGCTGGTTCTCCAGCTGGTACACGATGAGGCCTCTGTCCGCCGTGGCAACCACAGCCATGGGGTACACCTACATTTAAGAGCCAGGGAGGTGGAGGGGGAAAACAACACAAAAAGTCACATATTTAATGATCTACTCACCAGGGATTACAATGCGTGCAGTAGCTCTCATAAACCACTTACAACATCTGCACAGTAGCATCTCTCTGGCATCTGCAGAGACATCATGGGGTTGGGAGACCGGGTGTCCCAGAACTGAAGAGATGAAACAGAAGAGCTTTGTGTCATGTTTCTACAAAGTTAAATATGCCAACTATCAAATTGGGCTACGACAAGTGATTCATATGGTTACTCAAATGCTGGCGGTCCAGAGGTGACTGAAATAAAGTTGGACAGACGGCTCCTCTCGAAGCAGAATGGACAATCATAATTCATGGTCTTGTGTTTTTTATATATCATTGGGATCCTATATTTAAAAAATGTGTGGAAATGTTCAGAGTGCTGTTGTACCTTCAGTGTTTTGTCCCAACTGCCGGTCATGATGCAGCTGTAGTTCGGGGCTTTGATCCAGTGGATTGACTTAATCGGACCATCATGCTGGGAGGAGAAATGGCGAGAGGCGTCAGATGATTGCGCTTCATTGTCATGACAACGTAGTTAATGTATACACTGGTATCCGACCTGTGCAATCTGCATAGCTTGATTGCTGTTAAGATCCCACATCTTGGCTGTTTTGTCAGAGGAAGCAGTGAAGACTTTACTCCCATCCTGGTAAAAAGAAAAGGAATAGTACACAGGGTTCGTACACATGTTGACCAATGGAATTCCAGGACTTTTCCATGACTTTAAACCAAATTTCCACGACCAAACTGAAATCTCGGTGTGTACATGAAAACTTTTTGAAGATGTAGTATTCAAACAATGAGAATTACAAAGCATACAATATACCTTAAATGAAACAAATGAATGAGAGACAATAGTTTGATTAAAAGAATAAACATTACGATACATGTTTATTCTTAGAAACACTTATATAAATGTTTATTCTTTAAATCAAACTATTATCCTTTATGTGCAAACTCATCTGTTTGGACTTGGCGTACGCCGGCTTATAATTTGAGAGTCTTCCTTTCAGAAACATATGAATTATTTTAAACTCGACGTAAATGAACATGTGAATATAACAAATTTCCATGACTTTTCCAAAACTTTTGTGATTTAAGTATTTACCATGACTTTTCCAGGTCTGGAAATTACCATTTTAAAATTCCATGACTTTTCCAGGTTTTCCATGACCGTACGAACCCTGAGTACATCTTAAATGATTGCGCGGCCCTGCAGAGAGCATCAGCCCCATGGCTTCAACTACTTCACATGATGAGACTTACGTCACTCCAGCATACATCCAGCACTGGACCCGTGTGCATCTGCTGGGCTTTGGGGACCGTCTGCCCATTGTCCTGAACCTCCCAGCACCGGACCTGAGGTCAGATGATACCACATGGATAACCGGCTCGCTATCCGGTGTAGATGTAGTCATTCATGTCAAATCTCGTATTAAAATGCTCATCCGTGACATTTCACTGAAACCAAATATTCTCCTGGACACCGTGAATATGATTGAATACATAACTCACATCGTTGGCCCAGGATCCTCCGATGAGGAAGTTCCCCGGCATGGAGGGGGGGCTGAAAGCCAGACAGCTGATGCTGTCATCTGGAGGGGAAGTCACTTCCACATCCTGGAGGAACACAAACAACAAATGGAAACGGAGAACAGCGCAGAAGAGAGTTCACAGAGAACCGTCTGTGGGAGTTTAGACACGTCTCTGTCGAATGCTGGTTTTACCTTCATGGGATTGTGGCTGTCTGTTGTTGCGTTTCCAAAGACACCGGCCCCCGCTGCTCCGAACCCAGAGGTCGCCCCAAATAAACTCATCATGAGGGGATGTTATGTCCAACTGAGAGAGAGAGAGAGAGACAGAGACAGAGAGAGACACAGAGAGAGACAGATAGACAGAGAGAGAGAGACAGAGAGAGACAGAGAGAGAGAGAGAGAGACAGACAGAGACACAGAGAGAGAGACAGAGAGAGACACAGAGAGAGAGAGACAGACAGAGACACAGAGAGAGACAGAGAGAGACACAGAGAGAGACACAGAGATTGACAGAGAGAGACACAGAGAGAGAGAGACAGAGAGAGACAGACAGACACAGACAGACACAGAGAGAGAGACAGACAGACAGAGAGACACAGCGAGAGACACAGAGATTGACAGAGAGAGAGACACAGAGAGAGAGAGACAGAGAGAGACAGACAGACACAGAGAGAGAGAGACAGAGAGAGACAGACAGACACAGAGAGAGAGACAGACAGAGAGAGAGAGAGACACAGAGAGAGAGACAGACAGACACAGAGAGAGAGACAGACAGAGACAGAGAGAGAGAGAGACAGACACAGAGAGAGAGAGACAGACACAGAGAGAGAGAGAGAGAGAGAGAGAGAGAGAGACAGACAGACACAGAGAGAGAGACAGACAGACACAGAGAGAGAGACAGACAGACACAGAGAGAGAGAGAGACACAGAGAGAGACAGACAGACAGAGAGAGAGAGACACAGAGAGAGAGACAGACACAGAGAGAGAGAGAGACAGACACAGAGAGAGAGAGAGACAGAGACAGAGAGAGAGAGAATATTAACGGCTAGCTAGAATTCCGGGTAAACACGCGAGATGCCTCCTGACAAGGCGAAGCTAACGTGACGTCATTAAGATCGCCGTTACGCCAGTTGCTCGATCACGTGCCTCTGGTAGTTTGTAAACGTGATAACATGTGTGGGAAATAACGTCGGAGCGCGTGTAACCGTCAACGCGACGTTGGTCATCATAAATAACGTGACGCGTCAACGCTAGCTCCCGTTAGCTGAGCCCGGTTTATATGCATCGGTTGCTGTGGCCGCGCCGCTAACGTAACGATACCGGATAAAGGAACACTTCATCGGTGTGACGCGTTGTATCGTCACGCAGGAAAGCCTCGAGGCGACATAAATATATACGCACCCCAAAAGTGTTGTGCTCTCGATAACGTGCCGCAACGCTGAAAACGCCTCTCCTCAAAAACAATTTGGCGCATAAAAACTGTGGCGCCTGTTCCTCGCGCTGTCGCACTCCGATGACGTACCGGGCCCAGGTCAACGCATGCCGTTTCCACGACCGACCGCCAGGGGGCAGCGCGTGAAAGCGAGTCACTTCGATGGAAAGTCACCGAAGTAATCCAGATCTGAGAGGTGTAAACTGCTGTGTGGGTGTTGTTGGTAGCTAGTTTATCTCGGATTAAGTTCCAACTGGAAAGAGAGATTAATACAGTAAATGTATCAGAACGATAGTACATACAATGAAGATGATTGGTAAGAGCTTTCATGTGAGTATAGTGGAGTGAAATGTACTATTTTTATGTATATGCAGGTATGTGTGTGTGTATATATGTTTATATGGGTGTGTGAATTTGTATGCATGTGTATATGTTTATATGTTTATGTATATATATAGGTATATGTATATGGTTCTCTAAAATAAGTATTTTCATGAAAGCATAGGTTAGGGCACTTATAAGCTTGATAGCTTCAGTCTTGACCCTTTCGGTCGGCCACTTTCTTCTTTTGTTGAAATTTTGATTTTTGTATAGTATTGCTGATCGAAATAAACTAAACTAAACTATTGCCAAGTGAAATACAGTAGCATCAAATGGAAATATACTCAAGGATCCTCGGCACACACACACACACACACACACACACACACTTACTGTAAATATTGTGTTGTTTTTTATTTGTAAATAGTGTACTTGTTTTTTGTTGCATTCCTGCTGAGCATTGCCACTTTCATTTCACTGCACACCCTGTGTGTGTATGTGACAAATAAAACATCTTGAATCTTGAATCTTGAATCTTGTACATGACTTTAAAATGTGACTTAATTACATAAATAAAATATGTCCTTTGTACTGTCCAATAACCATGCCCGTTTTGTTTTTATATTCTAAAGAAATTCAATTATTAGCATTTTTAGAGGACTTGTAGGCTTGCATTACCAGCCTTTGAGCAAAAAGGAATTAACTTACAGTAATGAATACTTGTAGTAGAGGACTCTTTAAAAGAGTGTGTGTATGGGGTGACCTCTGCTGTGGGGGGGGAATAAAACATCTCAAGTGACTGCTGTATGGCGCTTGTGGAAAATAGTTGTGTGCTTTTTGTTGGTGTATATAGGTTATAGTTAGAGGCCTCTTCATTCTGTGGCTGAGTGACACATTAACCTCCAATTGTACTTTCTGAGTCACCACTCAGGAAAGCACACATCTGTATTCAGTGTAGGATTGTTGCTTTGTCATTCATTGTCCACCCCCAACCCCCATCTAACTCTCTATTAAAGGAGTCACAGAGTGCTTTACACATTGTTGTAGTACTTCATGTCTCTTCATGTGTCTGGATACTGCTGATCACTCAAACCCCTCAACAATTAGGGTGGGCCCGAGTGTATTGTTTGAGTTCAAAGGTGTCTGCGTTGAAGGAGGGATTAAAGGATTTCTTGTTACCTCTTTACCTTTGCACTGATCATTAAGCGTTTTTTTCTTCTTCTTCTCACTCCGTGTTCCAACAGCGTTGAGGCACTCCGACAATGCACTCAACAACTATGGAGAATGGTATTTGAAAAGAAGTCATGGCTGCCAGGCTACTGCTTAAGACATCAAAAAAGTATTCCACTTTCATCAGTGGCCAAACAATCATATCCAAACAAAGGACGCCGTGATGGGTCCACACCCTATCTTATTACCAAGATAGAGGAGTGCATTTCATGATAGGACACGGAGCTCTTCTCCCCCATTGACTCACCCCCACAAACTCTCCCAATCTTTCCAGTATTGGTTTATCCCACTCCAAACCCCCTCCTGCCCCTCCCCTGACACAGCGCCTCGATAAAAAAAAATCCATTCCCAAATTCCCATCCAGAAGAGCGCGCACGAGCAAAGACGGCGCGCAACGACAGATGATGAGGGAACGCTCTTCTGTGTTGATATATGTTGTTGTGTGCTGCTCCTACCAGGAATAGGGGAACCGTGAATGCAGGAAGGCGCATCCCCCGATCCTGACTTTCGAGGATATTATAGCCGCGCGTAAAAAAAAAATGGCTAAAATTGCGTCAAGCGCCCTGGTGACGATCACAATCCTCCAGTCGTGGGCTCACTGCGTGTGGGCCACGCAGGTCGCCTTCGCCAACTTCTCCGTGGACAACGAGGTGCGCTCCAGCTTCATCCAGCGGCGGCTGCGGAGCCAAGAGCGCAGGGAGATGCAGCGGGAGATCCTCTCCATCCTGGGGCTGCCGCATCGGCCGCGGCCGCACGTCCACACCAAATACACCGCGGCCCCGATGTTCATGCTGGACCTCTACAACACCATCTCCACGGACGCGCAGCTGCCCGGGTACTCCCTCTACAAGCCCGTTCTGCCGACCCAGGTGTCCCCCATGGACAGCCGCTTCCTCGATGACGCGGACACGGTGATGAGTTTTGTCAATCTGGGTAAGTTTACAATCTTCCTTTTTTTATGGAGAGCGATGGGATTTACTAAATATCACTGCAGGGACTCTGTTTAACTGTGATCACGTTTACATGAAAGTGTTTAAAAATATTTTTTTATTATTACCATAAGCTTAGTATTTTATACAGTTATCATGAAAAATGTCCAAATCAATATACTTATTATGTTGTCCAGTGATTCAAGTTTCATCTCTGTTGTCTGAATATCACTACAGGGACTTACTTAAACTGTGATCACAATAGTTTTATGATTATTATAAGCCTAGTATTTTATGAAAAATGTCCAAATCAATATACTTATTATGTTGCGTCTCTGTTATCTGATTGAATCCGACATTTTAAATGCTTCATTTAGTTGTCAGGTATATTCCGCCATGCAGCACAGAGTGCATTGGTTAAGTGTGTGTGTGTGTGTGGTGGTGGTGGTGGTGGTGGGGAGGGGGGGGGGGGTCTGAGCCAGTGTTTCTGACATTGTGGCTTTTAGGTCACTTTCTTTTCCTTGAGAGATCAGGCATTAAGCATTCCGAGCTGTAAATGTTATGACAACATGCCCGGATCCGATTTCACCAGAATCCCTTCAGAGCTGCGTGTGTGTGTGTGTGTGTGTGTGTGTGTGTGTGTGTGTGTGTGTGTGTGTGTGTGTGTGTGTGTGTGTGTGTGTGTGTGTGTGGGGGGCTTTAGCTACAGCTTTGTTTCAAGTGACCAGGAATTGGACTGACACTTCTAAAACCTCTTGGGGAGGGAGAGTCAAGTTAGTTCAAGACTCTAAACTGCATTTAAACTGCTTATAATCCCCCCCCCCCCAATGGTGCAGGTGGTGTGCACTGTAGTTATGTGTGTGTGTGTGTGTGTGTGTGTGTGTTTGGAGGGGTTCGCAAAATCACATGGGTCAAAAGGCCCGCTGAGACATTACTGATTTTTAAAAAAGAAGGCAAATCCCTCCTTTAGTTTCCCGCGGCGGCTCTGATGTCACTCTACGGCGAGGCGAGCAGACGGCCCGGTGCCTGTGGCTCTCAACCGGATGCGGTTACACCCAAAAACCAACCTGTGTCTTCTTCATGCTCCCATTCGACCTCAGGAGGAGGAGGAGGAGGGGAGAAGGGGGGGGGGGGGTCACAGGTCAACCAGAGCAGATGACGTTTTATTTTTATACCGCTCAAAGAAACCTTTCCCTCTGTCTGTCTGTTCTCCTGCCAGTGAGATTGAACCGAAGCCTTTAAGACTTATTCCCACTTATTCTTTCTGCCCAATCAATGCAAAACACTCGGTTTGCTTCAAAGAATTAGAAGCATAACGATTCTCACGTCCTCGTTTCGTGAACTTTTAGCGCACGGCCTTTTTGTGCTAATGAGATCTGGAAACATTGTTTCTGAAAACTCGAAGCAGACTTCTGCGGGTTCCACATCTGAGGAGGTTGATTCCAAAGAGGAAGAAAAGAAGATGAAAAAAGCGGACACAGCGAGTGTGCGTTATTTCTCTCTCAAGCCCACCGCCACGGCCTCCTCCTGTGCATTGGCAGAGTTTTGAGCCGGGGCTCCCACAAAGTGCCGCAGTGACTCCGTCTCGGTGGTCCCCCCCCCCCCCCCCCCCATGATCGCTTCAAGACTGAACTGGATTATGGTATTTCCCTTCCAAAAGACCACAACTTCCAGTGTGAGGGAGAGCCGCCGCAGAGAGCCGCCTCCCCCAGGGTGGGGGGGGGGGGGTTATCCCGCAGGTGGACGACACATAAGCGGCTGGTTTTTCCGATAGTTCGGCCTCGTCTACCCGGCGTGAAATGAATTATGGAAGAGGGAAAGGATCAAGAAAAGTTAAAGCCGTCCACACACATGCACGCAGTGGATCACACATGCTGAGAGGCATACATGTGTTCTCTTCTGTTGGAAGGCCAAACCGCAGGTCCTACTTCAGAAACAGCAGCGGGACGCATCGGTCTCATTGTCATGCAACGCCACACCAGGCAGCTGCTATTGTGCTACTTGTGGTTTCCTCTTGTATATTTATTTATAAAGAAATGCATCAAAATGTGGCGCGGAGGACTGTTTTTTTATCGCTCAATCTTCAACAGTTGTTGTTGTAGCTCTTGTGCTTTTTTTGTTTTTTTTGTTTGTTCTTGCATTGAACTCAACACACCTGCCATGTGCGTGTGGGAAAAAAAGGCCCAAATGATCATGTCACTGGCTTTTTAAGAGAATATAGAATGGGTACAGCATGTGCTCTGTGACCAGCTCGAGGAGAACAGAAGACTTATTGTGTATAAGAAATGTGTTTGTTCTGTTAAGCTCATCCGTAAGAAGCCACGAAGAATTTATTTTGGCCCCCACCAGAAAATCCCATTAACCGTCTCTTTATTTATATATACGCTGCGTGCAGAGCGATTCCACCAATTGTCTTTTTAGACCTACCGAAATACTGTTGGTGTGTCATGTGTCATCAATAAGTAGACATGATGCTACATTCTGTAGGAACATATGCACACGTGAAATATTTGTTCAGCAATGGCGTCTTTTGGGGTGTTTTTAATCATCTGCGAAGGATAAGAGCTCCAAAAGGGGGAAAAAAGGGAAATTCTGAGCTTGACTTACACACACAGTGACATAAATAAGCTCTGAAGGGTATTATTACGCACAAAGGTTATATTTTCTTGTCATTTTTTGGAGTTTTCTTTTTGCTCAGACCCCAGCGATACATCTTTAAAACCACCCATGCCGATGGGTTCAATTGCACTGGGTTAATGACAGCTTCGTGGCTGTGTGGCCCCCGCAGTGTCAGGAGTAGTTCTGAAGTGTTGAACGGCCTCCCAGAGGGGAAGTTTGCATATCTGAGGTCTGATCTCTGCAGCTAATGGTCCCCAACATAAACACACCAAGTCCTTACAAGCAATTATTGCTTTCATAAAAACACCCCTCGTTCCCTTCCAGCGTTTAATTGCGGTCAAAACGAGTGACTAGCAGGGCGCAGTATGCGCCGCTCGTAACGGCCGCGCGCGCGTTTCTGTGCCGAAGTGTTTTTAGAAGACTGGGAGTCAGTGTGTGTGCGTGTGTGTGTGTGTGTGTGTGTGTGTGTGTGTGAGAGAGCTCTTTTGAGTAAAAAAAAGAAAAGAAAAAGTTCTGTTTCTCGTGTCTCGTGTGCACTGAAAAAATAGTGGACCTTTCAGTGCAGGCTGACGTCACGATGATGTCATAGCGCGCGCCAGTGGGTGCCGGGTGTGTTTAAACAGTTTAAAAGGTGACTAACACGCTCTGCACACCGGAGACCACCGGGACAAGCGTATTGGCCGCCGCTGTAAAGAAGCTCTTTTTCGGTGTAAACTTCCGGCGGCCCCCCCCCCCCCCCACCCCGCAGTGCTGCTTTACATCCTCTCCACTCACATGCGCAGTGGCACATGGCGCTATGATAAGAGGGGTGGGGGTGGGGGTGTGGGTGGCACCCAGACTCTGGAAGCCGAAGTCACACATTGAACTTGTGTTATGTTTGTAAAAAGCGACGCTGGCAGCTGCGGTTTCCGGGCAGTGCCTGAACGGGCCTTTTCTTGTGGTCTGCACATGTGTGCAATTTAAATGATGGTGGAGCCGAGCTGAGCCCTGGGTGTGTGTTTCCTCTCTCTCTCTCCCTCCCACATATATTGGCACTTAAGTGATGTTTAGATCAATCGCTCCCCCCCCCCCCCCTTTATTTCTGACCCCAGTGCTTCCGAGCCGTGGGCAGAGTGACACACATCAGAGCCACGTTTGATTTGGCGACAGTTTTGACAGACGTGCAACCGCCGCGCTCACAGTGGTTTTCCCTTCCCTCAGATGTACAAACTTTCCCATGCAGAAGTATTATTTGAGTGTGTGTGTGTGTGTGTGTGTGTGTGTGTGTGTGTGTCAGCTGATGCAGACACCCATAAATCACTTCTCATAATGATGTCATTCTCTGGTGGGTTATAATAAATGGAGCAATTTGATGAAGCACATCAATCATTGAGTCACCCCCCCCCCCTCTCTCTCTCTTTCTCTCTTCCCATCCCTCTGTTCCCGATAGTGGATCAGGACCAGGATCCCCCGCACCGGCATCACAGAAGAGAGTTCCGGTTCGACCTTTCCCGTATTCCAGAGGGCGAAGTCGTCACGGCGGCAGAGTTCAGGATCTATAAAGATTTCCTCCGGGAGCGCTACGAGAACGAGACCTTCAGAGTCGGGGTCTTCCGGGTCCTGCAGGATCCTCCTAACGGGTACCTTTGATTGGCTTTATCATATTTGGGTCATATGCACGAGCAGCCAGAAGTAAAAGAAGTGATACACAAATACTTTGTTTCAAGCCAAAAGTACAATCGTATTGTATTGGCATCAAAATATATCAAAAGCAGAGGCCACGTCATTTAATGATTGATATTATTTTGTTTTTGTTTATTAGAATCGGCAAAATAAGCCGTCAGATAAAAAATGTAATCGCAGTATTTGCCTTTGAGATGTAGTAAAGTATAAAGTATATTTTCTTTGCACCACTGCATGCGATATATCAGTTCACTCAAATTAGTGAGTGTAGTATTTTACTGATTTACGTCTCAGCTGAGCGTGTTAGAGGCCGGCTTTTGTAGATATTTGGTCATAAACCACAAAGATGTGACGAATAAATAAACTGACGTGATAGTTGCAGCAGAGGAGGGAAATCGATGACGTTTTACGGCAATCCAATCCAATATTTGCGGAGATCATTTCACTAAAGATGATAATTATCGTGATAACATGAACGTCCGTGTCTCCAACGTTTTATGGCGATCCATCCGACGTTCCCATGTGAGCCCAGAGGTCTGGAGCGGCCCCTCGGGCCACGCCCTGTTGCCAGATGAAGCCCCGAGCCCGCTTCAAAATGTCATTTGACCACCAATGGAATGTAACGCTCCCTCAGTTGTGTTGAAGTACGCGTCCCACAGACGGAGATATGAAAAGGCAAAACCTGCATGTTTATTTTGGGGGTGAAATTACTATGTTTAAAGCACTTTTTTCATCAAATGCAGTCATCAAAGCTCTTATGCTGATGTCATGGTATGTGTGGTCGAAGAGTTCTCACACACACACACACACACACACACACACACACACCTCATGCTACCTGCGTTGGCCGCCCGTCTCTCTTATTTTCCCACGGTTGTTTCGGTGTTTACACAGACATTAGTGTCAACTACAGAAACACAATTACTCTCTGACAGTGAGAACGGGACGACCCCCAACAGGACGACCTCCCCACATGACGACCCCCCCACAGGACGACCCCCCCACATGACGACCCCCAACAATACAACCCCCACAGTACGACCCCCCCACATGACGACCCCCAACAGTACGACCCCCACATGATGACCCCCACATGTACGACCCCCACAGTACGACCCCCACATGACGACCCCCACAGTACGACCCCCATCATGACGACCCCCAACAGTACGACCCCCATCATGACGACCCCCACAGTACGACCCCCAAATAGTACAACCCCCAACAGTACCACCTCCCACATGACGACCCCCAACAGTACGACCCCCACATGACGACCCCCACAGTACGACCCCCAAATAGTACAACCCCCAACAGTACTACCTCCCACATGACGACCCCCAAACAATACGACCCGCAACAGTACGACCCCCAAATAGTACGACCCCCACATGACGACCCCCTCCCCCACATAGTACGACCCCCCCACATGACATCCACTCTGTTATACAGGTGACCACTCCACCATGTTTCTGACTGACTGACTGTCTGTGTGTGTTTATGTCTGGCTGCCTGTCTCACTGTCTGACTCACTGTCTATCTGACTGTCTGTCTGACTGACTGTCGGTCTGTCTGTCTGTCTTTACCTCTGTCTGTCCCACTGTCTGTCTCACTGTTTTTTTGTCTGTCTGTCTGTCTGACTGTCTGTCTTTAGCTCTGTCTGTCTCCCTGTCTATCTGACTGACTGTCTGTCTCACTGTCTGTCTGTCTGAATGTCTCACTGTCTGTCTGACTGTCTGTCTGAATGTCTGTCTCACTGTCTGACTGACTGTCTGTCTTTACCTCTGTCTGTCCCACTGTCTGTCTCACTGTTTTTTTGTCTGTCTGTCTGTCTGACTGTCTGTCTTTAGCTCTGTCTGTCTCCCTGTCTATCTGACTGACTGTCTGTCTCACTGTCTGTCTGTCTGAATGTCTCACTGTCTGTCTGACTGTCTGTCTGAATGTCTGTCTCACTGTCTGACTGACTGTCTGTCTTTACCTCTGTCTGTCCCACTGTCTATCTCACTGTCTGAATGTCTCACTGTAGCTCTGTCTGAATGTCTCACTGTCTGTCTCACTGTCTGACTGACTGTCTGTCTTTACCTCTGTCTGTCTCCCTGTCTATCTGTCTGTCTGTCTGTCTATCTGACTGTCTGTCTGTCGCTCAGCCTTCGTACTCTCACCTTCTGAAACTGGACGGCGACTCAGCAGAATATTACCCACAAACCCCGGCGCTCACGCGTCGTCCTCTCCTCTCAAACCGAACCCTCTCCCTCTGAAGTCCCGCGCCGGCGGCGTCTCGTTTGAAGGCCGGTGACAGCGGGGCTGACGACGGCGCGAGAGGCGACACCTTGGGCCATTCAGCCACACAAAGGGCCGACGGGCCCCCGCTCAGACGAGCAGCCGCCCCGAGGCTCCGAAACCCGAGAGTGCAAACGGCGGCCGTCGTCCGCGAGCTCTGCCCTGAAGACGGCCGGGAACGTTGATTCTGGGACGTCGGGAACGTGGTTGTGGGCGGGTACCTGAGTCACATGACGCTTCATGAAGGGGACGTGGACATTTAGCTCTTGAGGAGTCAAATCTTCTGTCATCTTGCACTCGGAATATTTAGAATTTATTGCTTAAATTCATTACCTTCGCATTGAAAATGCGGAAGGTTATGTTTTGATCGCCGTGTATTTATTTATTTATTTGTATGCGTGTTATTCGCATAACAAAAAAGTTTTAAACCGAATCGCATGAAATTTGGTGGGATGATTGGTTATTATCCGGGGACCATTTGATTAGATTTTGGGATCGATCGGGTCAAAGGTCAAGGTCAAGGTCATGGAAAGGTCACACTCTTATTTTTACCATAGCGCGGCCAATTTCTATCCAATTGGCATGCAACTAATGCCAACATGTTCATAATTCAATGCCCAATATTGTGATATGCGAAGGTATGCGCTCTACCAAGTGCCCGTTCTAGTTGTTTGTTGTTGTTGTTGTTGTTATTGTGATAGTTGTGATGGTATTGGTTTCAGTTTGCAGCCCACACGCTCACGTATAGCTGTTATTATTCCGTCGGGCTGACGTCAGGTGACTGACTTGGCAGAACAACAGCGACATTCCAGCTTTAGGCTATAAAACTTCTTGGCAGTCTTTTTTATCTATTGTTCTTCCTGCCTCCATTGAATTGGGGGGAAATATGGAGAAAGTTCCCAGAGTACGGCTGTAAACACCTTTTTAAACAAAAGCCGGAAACTTTATCACTTTCACCTCCAAAGCCATTGTTTCCTTTTTTTTTTTTTTTAACCCTTTGGCAAAACAACATGAAACAAGTCGTCCAAATACTTTTCTAACAATTACGGGACCACACATTCTTTTCTTTCTTTTTTTAAAAAGCCTATTAAAATGTCCGTTTAAATGAAACTTGCTGGACGGCTACGCATTTCCCCATGTGTGCCGTACACTTTTAGACAGCCATTGCTTTTTATGAATTTAAGGAAGAAAACAAAAATCCATTCCCAGAAACTTAAAAAAAGTAACTTTTTATAACGCCTTCGCCTGCAGCCGAACATCGTGAACCACGTCTCCTACCAACTATTCATCCACTCTGTCGTACTCATTCAATGTGTTCATGTAACTTTGTAACGCTTCATTCTCAGGGTTCGTACGGTCATGGAAAACCTGGAAAAGTCACGGAATATAAAAATATGTATTTCCAGGCCTGGAAAAGTCATGGAAAAAAATAAAATCTCCAAAAGTTTTGGAAAAGTCATGGAAATTTGTTATATTCATGTGTTAATTCACACTGTGTATATATGCTGTTTGCTTTGGAATTCTCATTGTTAGTTTAAATACTACATGTTCTCACTTTTTCATGTATACACTGAGATTTCACAAAATATTTGGTCATGGAAATTTGGTTTAAAGTCCTGGAAAAGTAATAGAAAAGTCATGGAGATCGATCGGTCAGCATGTGTATGAACCCTGATTCTGGTCACATGACGTCTATTCTTCTGTCCATCCTTGAGAGGGAACCTCGTATGTTGCTCTCCTGAAGGGTTCTTCACTTTTTCTATCTTTTGGGGAGTTTTTTCCTAATCCGATGTGAGGTCAAAGGTCAGAGGATGTCGTATGTGTACACATTGTAAAGCCTGATGAGGAAAACTCATAATTTGTGATATTGGGCTATATAAAATTATCCGAATTTAATTGAAAAACAAAGATTCAGGATTTGACTTGCTTTTTTCAACCGTGTGAATAAATTCCTTGTATTAATCGACGCGCCGTCCGCTCCGCAGTGAAGTGGAGCTCCTGCTGCTGCAGCAGCGGGAGGTGTGGGCCGCAGAGGAGGGCTGGCTGGTGTTTGACCTCACCGACACCAGTAACCTCTGGCTGGTCCACCCGGAGCAGAACCTCGGCCTGCGGCTGGTCCTGGAGAACAACCACGGTCAGTCAGGGGAACAGAGACACACACACACACACACACACACACACACACACACACACACACACACACACACACACACACACACACACACACACACACACACACACACACACACACACACACACACACACACACACACACACACACACACACACACACACACACACACAGATGATGTAATGCTTTCTCAAAAGGACCAAAAACCACCATTAAAACAAATGATTGTTTAGCGTAGACTTGGACATGTGTGATTACCTTCGCATTGAAAATGCGGAAGGTTGTGTTTTGATCGTCGTGTATTTATTTATTTGTATGCGTGTTACTCGCATAACTCAAAAATTATTTAACCGAATCGCATGAAATTTGGTGGGATGATTGGTTATTACCCGGAGGCCATTTGATTAGATTTTGGGATCGATCGGGTCAAAGGTCAAGGTCATGACAAGGTCAACATCTTCTTTTTACCATAGTGCGGTCAATTTCTATCCAATTGGCAACTAATGCCAACATGTTCATAATTCAATACCCAATCTTGTGATATGCGAAGGTATGCGCTCTACCGAGTGCCCGTTCTAGTTGTTTGTTGTTGTTGTTGTTATTGTGATAGTTGTGTTCTCCCATCACAGGGCAGAGGAGGAGCCCCAGACTGGCAGGGCTGGTGACCAGCAGCGGGCCTCAGGACAAGCAGCCCTTCGTGGTGGCCTTCATCAAAGCCAACGAGGTGCGTTTCCGCAGCGTCCGCTCCGCCCACAGGGGGCGCCAGTCCCACCGCTCCAAACCGCAAAAGACGGTCCAAGACGCGATACAGGCCGTGGAGGCTGCAACAGGTGCCCAGAACCCGTCAGAAATATCAACTTCCATCGTGGTTCGAGCGACTCGGGTGAACTAGCGTGTGCTCATACGTGTGTGCTTTACACTTTAGTTTACCGCGGCATCTCCAAAGAGGGCTGCAAAAAGCACGAGCTGTATGTCAGCTTCAGGGATTTGGGATGGCAGGTATGTTTAACCCTCATTTAAATACGATTTCACAACTCTTCACGAGCAAAAAGGCGACGGTTGAACCGACGTTTTCATCGCAGGACTGGATCATAGCGCCGGAGGGCTACGCGGCGTACTTCTGCGAGGGAGAATGCGCCTTCCCTCTCAACTCCTACATGAACGCCACCAATCACGCCATTGTGCAAACTCTGGTAAGTCCGCCCCCGCCCCCGATGACAGGTGTTTTTCACTGCAAGGATTCATTTCCCGCTTCTTTTTCCCGACCGCCAGGTGCACTTCATCAACCCGGACACGGTGCCCAAGCCGTGCTGCGCCCCCACGCAGCTCCACGGCATCTCGGTGCTCTACTTCGACGACAGCTCCAACGTCATCCTCAAGAAATATCGCAACATGGTGGTCAGAGCGTGTGGCTGCCACTGACCCCCCCCCCCCCACACACACACACACACGCACACACCCCTCTTGCTGTGAGTTCTACAATTTGGGGGAGGAGGAAGAGGGGGAGGGAGGCGGAAGGGAAGCAACCGGCGACGAGAGATGCCCGGCGGGTCACCAGGGGGCCTCAGAGCCGGCTTTAAATAATCTGGATTCTGGTTTTTTCAAAAATATATATTTTGATGAGCAGCAGCTGAGCCTCCGATGCAGCATTCACCACCACCACAAACCAAATAGAACTATTGGTACCAGAGAAAGGTCGAACAAAGGGCTTTCTTTAGCTTTTCGACTTTAGGAAAGGAGTTTACTGAAAGGACGCCGAGCCCCGTGGAGTAACTTCAGAGACTCAGACGGAACATGAAGAGGTTACTATCTTCTGTAATGCGCGACACATCTCTCTCTCTCTCTCTCTCTCTCTCTCTGCGTTTTCATCCAGGCGCTGACCATGAAAGCATCAGAATATTAAAAAAGCACTGCCTGAGTGGACATGTGCATTTAGGAAACCGATTCCACGGCTCAAACATCTTCATCTTTCCCGTTTTGGACCCGCTGGCGCTGAACCGGTTGTTCAGCGCCGGCCACTCGGACCGCCGCTCAGGACGCCGACTGGCAGCTCGCGCGTGGGTCCGAATGGCGCCGGAGACCGCTCACATAACAGCGTGACGCCGGCCCAGTCGGACCCTCTAGTGTCCTTGGTCCCCGGGGCCTGTGAGATCGGCACCGTGTCAGTGATTCGTCTCCCCGAGACGGACCGCTGCGATCCGATGAAGGATGTTCAGATTCAAGTTAATAAATGGAAACTGTAAAAAACAAGTAGCCGGTGTGTGTTCTCACCTCATGTGACCTCAGGGGTCATCGCACCTTACCGGGCTTGTGAACGCAACGCTCCGTTAAAGTGTTCGCGGGTTTTGGACATCGATGTCGAAATGATGCAGAAACTCGACAATGTATTTTATTGGAGCAGTGAGAGAGAAATAACAGGTTTTTTTGCGAGGTCACGGCGCCCTCGTTGTGACATCACGGCTGAGCCCACATGGTTTGCATTTCATCTTTTGTACAATTTTAATCGTTTTTTTCTTCTTTTTAAAAGAGTGCGATGGAAATCGCACCGCAGGGCCGACATGTGACACCACACACACACATCTGGGCTTTTCTTAACCCTCCTGTTACCTTAGGGTCAATTTGACCCCATTCAATGTTTAACCCTCCTGTTACCTTTATATTTTCTGACATATTTTACCCTCGGGGTCAATTTGACCCCAGCAATTAAAACCTCCAGAAAATTATTAGAATTAATATTGTTTTCCAAGTTTAAGTGTGAGGTACTTTGTTTGTTTGTTGACGACCTAAATAGCCCTTTAAATATATAAAAAAGTTGATATTTCTTATATGTTTGGCACAGTGAAAAACAGCCTGGGGTCAAATTGACCCGAAAGAACACCGACATTAAACATTGAATGGGGTCAAATTGACCCGAAAGGTAACAGGAGGGTTAAGAGTGGCTTATGGCGATAACGATGAGTCAGCCATTTGGAAAAAGGAGCAAAGCGGCTATATGGACTGTAACAAGCAAACAGAGGCATCCACATTCACGGAGACGCTGCGTATCACGACAGATTAACAGATGAGCCGTCACTTTAAATAGAAAATAGAGGTAGAAGCGTAAAAAAAAGAAGGAAAACGCACTCCCGGTGATGCAATCGGGGTGGTGTTGATTGTCGATGTGGAAACTCACAGGAATTAAAATGCAGTCGTTCCTTCGTGAATGATCAGAAAAGAAGTCCTGCGTAATCTGAGGGAGAGAAGTTTAGACGAGGTGACGAGCGGTGGAGGACCTGAGGGAGTTTTCTTCGTCTGTGCTTCTCCAAGGAGCGCGTGGGCGGAGACGAACACTTTGAACCCCAAATAAAATCATTTTAACCTCCGAGAGCTTCCTCACATCCACTGTCACTAGAAACAGCTTCCCAAAAACAAAACAAAATATCCCAAAAAGCAGAAATTGTAATGTTGACTCAGACTCTCAGCGTGTGATCCCTGACTCATCCTGACAGATGTGCTAATATAAGTTTACCCTTATGTCAGAATCCTGAGAGTTTATCTTATCATTCCTCTTTAGCTTTTTACTCCTTATGTACGATTGGAAGAAGAAGAAAAAATACACAGTCAAGCACATGAAAATGATTCAGGAGGTAGAAAGACGGCAGAAACAGGCTGAGCACAGCTTCCTGTTCACGACACGCAGCGAGTCCCGGGACCCCTCAACTCAGGGGCGGAACAGTGCCTCCTGCGGACCGCTGGCCCCGCCCCCTTCTTCGCCCCCCCGGCTGGCGATGCCTTCGGGGACTCGAACCCTCCTGCTGACTCGCTGGGCGAGTTTTTTTGGGGGGGCTCCCGGGTGGCTGGCGATGGAGGCCGGGAGGCGGAGACGGGGGTGAGCGCCAGGCAGACGTCGCCCACGCTGAGCTGGCGGCAACGCAGGCCACAGAGGCGGGCGGTCCTCTGGGGCCTGCAGGAGGACCAGCCGGACCCTCGCACGAAGAACGGGTACTCCACGTAGACGTCCACCAGCTCCTGGAGGAGGATGTCACACACACACACACACACTTAGCAAGCTTAGACAATGCAGCTCACTCACTCGTACACTAGGGGGCGCTGCTGTTCGGAGAATCCTTTTTAAATTCCTTTTATGGCTACTTATCTGACTCGTTCAAGAGCTTCAATGGAAACCTTTGATTGATAATCTATTTGCACATTTGAGATATAAGTGGTTCATAATCTCACCACATGCCAAACACACAGTTTAGTCACGGTCCTGCTGTAATGATTAAATGTCAATATATATTTTGGGAGTTAGATTCAAAGAATGAAAGCTGGATGAGTACCATTTATTATTATTTTATTACTTTTGTGATCTAATTTTAGAACTCAAATGTCTTATGACAGAAGTTTTGGAAAACTGAGGCGTGGTAGTATGCTTTAAAAAAATACTATGACTATGAGGAATGTCATATAAGAAAGAGCTAATCATCCCTAAACTGAGGCGCCGTATCTTTTCTTCTTTACCCAGAGAAACTTCTTCCTCACTCTGTGTGGGGGCAGACTTTAGTTTACTATTTTAGTTAGTTTGAGATATTCTTTTTACAAAGGCTGCTTTATTTCATTAATTTATTTGTTTTCGGGGTTTTGTAGTTTTTAGCATATTTTCCGATTATTTTCAGCTGCGTATTAATACTAATGGTGTGTGCCGATATGTTATGTCACCATGCTCTTTGTCACTTAGTTTGCATAACTTATGTATTCATGCATTATGCAAGACGGAGCTCTACGGTGGAGAGACACATCAGGTTTTATACTTTAACCCTTGTGTTGCCTTAGGGTCATTTTGACCCGAATCAATATTACACCCTCCCCCCGCTTTAGGATTAATTTGACCCCATTCAATGTTTAATGTCGGTGTTCTTTCGGTAGTCAACAAACAAACATAAAGTGCCTCACACTTAAACTTGGAAAACAATATTAATTCTAATAATTTTCTGGAGGTTTTAATTGCTGGCATCAAATTGAACCCAAAGGGTAAAATATGTTAGTAAATATAAAGGTAACAGGAGGGTGAAACATTGAATCGGGTCAAAATGACCCAAAGGCGGGGGGAGGGTGTAATATTTATGTAAACCTCATTTAATCAGTATTTAAATGTTAGAGATGGTCCAGCCCCTCCCATATGGTCCAAACGCATCACTTGGGAGATACACATACAGTAATGCATGTTACCTGGGACTGCTGGTCGTGGAGCAGGATGAGGAGGCGCGAGACAGGGCAGGAGGAGGAGGAGGAGGAGGAGGGGGCTGAAGGGGTGATGCTCTGCACCGTGCAGCAGCTCAGGCGCAGGTCCGGACACGCCAGCGATCCCAGCAGGAAGTCCTCCGTCTGCAGGTGCTCCACCCTCCTCAGCCGCCCGTCCCTGAGCTCGATCAGGGAGCCCGCCACAAAGTGAGGCAGCAGCCAGGGGAAACGGTTCGAGGAGGAAGAAGAAGAAGAAGAAGCCCGCTCAAAAGACGGAAAAGCAGAAGGAACTCTCACGGAGGAACGTCCGGGAGCGGGGCGCTCGACGGCGGCCGCTTCACGGTGCAGCGCGAGGTCCTCGGGTGACGGAGGACTCGCCTTCTCGACCCTGGCGAAGTGCTCCGCCCTTCTGTCTCTCCTCCTCACGTTCGGCCACTTGTTCCCTCCGTCGCTCCGCCTCTCCGGGTCCGAACCGTCGTCCCTCGACGCCTTGAGGCGCTCCCAGCCGCGCCCTCCGCGCAACCTCTGGACGACGCCCTCGGCGACCAGGGAGACGGGGACGAATCTGGAGGGGATGTGCGGGCGGCCCGGGTGGAGGAGCGCGGCGGTGCCGGACAGGTGGCCGTGGTGCTGGTAGGGCGCAGGGAAGGCCCACCCGGGGTGCAGGGGGGGGTTGAGCGGTCTCCACTCGGCCCAGTGATGGTGATGGTGATCCCTGAATGCAGAGAGGTCGTGAGGTCTGGACCCGGCGGACGGGTGAGTCTGGGTCCAGGGCTGGTGCAGCGCGGGAACCCGCCTCGGTACCGGCTGGAAAGGGCCCGTGTGCTTCGTCTTACTCTCACTGGGGCTCCGGTACGGGTAGGGCGCCTTGAATGTAGCAGCGTCACACTGATGATGCTGATGATGCTGATGCTGCGATGGCGAGCCCGGCCTTTGGTCCCTCTTTTTGAGCGGGAGTTTGTCCCGGTCTGGGACGAGGGCCGGGACCGGCGTGAAGCTCATTGGCTCGCGCTGCCCGTCACTCACTGACTGCGGCACTGCATGGCCTCCGAGGCGAGGAGGCTGAGGACGGGGGCGTCACGTGACACAGGCTCAAGGCTGCGGGACGGTGAGGTCGAAGGTCGTCACGATCTGAAAAGTCGGGGGAAAAAAGAAACAAATATCGGTTGCTCTTAATATCCTCGCAAACAGAACACGCTCTCTGTGTGGAAGATTACATCACATTACATTATATCATATTATATCACATTACATTATATCACATTACATTATATCACATTACATCACATTACATCACATTACATTATATTACATCACATTACATCACATTACATTACATCACATTACATCACATTACATCACATTACATCACATTACATCACATTACATCACATTACATTACATCACATTACATCACATTACATCACATTACATTACATCACATTACATCACATTACATTATATCACATTACATCACATTACATTACATCACATTACATCACATTACATTATAAATATTACATCACATTACATCACATTACATCACATCACATTACATCACATTACATTATAAATATTACATTACATCACATTATATCACATTACATTATAAATATTATATTACATCACATTACATCACATTACATCACATTACATTACATCACATTACATCACATCACATTACATTACATTACATCACATTACATCACATTACATTACATCACATTACATCACATCACATTACATCACATTACATTACATCACATTACATCACATTACATTACATCACATTACATCACATTACATTACATCACATTACATCACATTACATCACATTACATTACATCACATTACATCACATTACATCACATTACATCACATTACATTACATCACATCACATTACATCACATTACATTACATCACATTACATCACATTACATCACATTACATTACATCACATCACATCACATTACATCACATCACATCACATTACATTACATTACATCACATTACATCACATCACATCACATTACATCACATGTCATTTCGCACTGAAGTACCAATGTGTTTTATTCCATGTACAGTGGGTTAAGACGTGTTTTTACCGCCTCTCTGTTCAGCCTCTCTGTCCTTTTAAAGGAAAAAGAGAATCTGATGAAAGTTTTCTCCCTCTGGCCTCGTGAATGCGCCACCTGCCAAACTCATTGCCTGTAAATACGCCCTTGACATAACAACAACAACAACAACGGCAACAACACAACAACGCGCCTCCATCACACGGAATGTGTCGAGTGCAGGATGGGAGTGAACTCCAAACACCTCCAGCTACTGAAACCACTTCATCCTCTTCATCCTCTTCATCCTCTCGGTTCACGGTTCTTCAACTCCTCGGAGACGAGGAAAGACTTTCTACAGCTCGTCTCAATGCCCCTGCGTTATGTAATCACCACCACAGCTGCTGAATGGAGCTCTTTCACTCCGATACGAGGCGGTTCTTTCTGCGTGGGATCAGACGACACCCTCGCACTTACATCCCCGCGCTCACACACACACACACACACACACACACACACACACACACACACACACACACACACACACACACACACACACATGAGAGCTGAATGCATGCAGGGAAAATGTAAATTCATTTCTGAAAGCCTCTTCAGCTGCTCGCCGACACACAGGTACGATGAGATCGTGACCCCGCGGAGGCCGACGCGGCGGCGCTCATGAGGTTCGCCAATCTACGGGAATGAGCTGATTGCGCGGCGGCGTGCGGTGACATCACGAGAGAGATAACCGGCCAATTATTTGCATGCGGTGACCGAGTCGGTTCCATGTGTCTCTCCGTGAGCCGTGCGACCGAAACACGACCTCAAGGGACGGGAACGTGTCCCCGCGACGGGGAGAGGAGGAGGAGTCACGACCTCCTCTCCTGACGCCGTAGATACAGTACATACATACAGTACATACAATACATAAAGTACATACAGTACATACAATACATACATTACATACAGTATACATACATACAATACATACAATACATGAAGTACATACAGTATACATACATACAATACATACAATACATAAAGTACATACAGTATACATACATACAATACATAAAGTACATACAATACATACAATACATACAGTACATACAGTACATACAGTACATACAATACATACAGTATACATACATACAGTACATACAGTATACAGTACATAGAATACATCCAGAGAGACTCACTTACACGTACCTCCATCCATCCGTCCCTTCATCCGAGAGTCTCCCCGTGCTTCTCATCTTCAAAACGCGTGTCCATCCATTCACGGACGCTCCACACACACACACACACGCACACACACACACACACACACACACTTACTCACACACTCACACTCTCACACACTCACACCTGTCTGGCTCGTGTCCTCCTCCCGGGCTGCAGGTGGAAAGGCAAAACAGAGCAGCGACCAGACACGAGCTCAACAGACTGTCAGACGCTCTCCTCCCGTCCCCCCCCCCCCCTCTCTCTCTCTCTCGCTCTCTCTCTCTTGTCCCTCCTACTTACCTCTCAGTCAGTCAGTCAGTCTTGTTAACCTTTCTCACATAGATTTGATGTCCTTCCCTCTCACTTACTTTAACTCCTCTCTCTCTCTCTCTCTCTCCCTCTCTCAGTCTCTCTCTCATATCTGAACTTGCCCACCCAGTGTTTTTGCTGCCGAGTAGCACTCTCAGCCTCTCTCTTCCATCCGTAATCGCCCTTCTCTCCCTCTCTCCTTCGCTCCACAGCTCTCTCTCTCTCTCTCTCCCTCTCTCTGTTGTTGGGTGTATAATTAGACATGAGACTGCTGTGCAACTCCTCGTCTGACGGTGGGCGTGCGCCTGCCTGATGGCTTTGGCGCTCTGCCTGGCGGAGTGAGGGCGGGAAAACCGTCGCTTTAGACCAAAGAGTGTGGACACACACACACACACACACACACACACACACACTCACGAGCAAAAGAAGGACAAGTAGGATTGCAAAGAATAGCCTTCACTCGATGTGAATTCCTTCTGATGTTCCTTCTCACCTTCAGCGTGAACACTAACGATGCTCATTCAGACACCTGACCCCGTGAGTGCGGGGGAAAAAGGCGAGTAATCGCATTTTTGAGCAAGGTGCATTAAGTGTTGAAGGCCTTTCATGACCCCCCAACACACACACACACACACACATACACACTGCCTGCTTTCTATACATGTTATTCCCCCTTTCATCTCATCTTCTAACACAAGAGAGGACTTGGCTTAGACGCTCCGTGGCGGTTCTCAGATATTGATTCCGTTGCCTCGGCAGGTGAAGCCCCCGTCACGAGGAAGCCCACGCACACTCTGCTTTGAGGTGGAGAGGATTTTTCCCTTTGAGTCACATCAGGCTTCCTCTGCCCACTCTCTCTCTCTCTCTCTCTCTCTCTCTCTCTCTCTCTCTCTCTGTGTATCTCAGTCTGTTTTATACTCACACACACACACACACACACACACACACACACACACGCACACACACACATACAACAGGCATCTTGAGGCCCGCTGATGTTTACAGTCGCGCGTGTGTTTTTATGGCGACACATTTTGACAGTCACTCCCACCACTTCACAACTGCCACGCGGCCTTCGGGAGTTTCACTCTTCGCCGTGCACAGCGTGAGCTTGGGTAGCGAAGGCGTCGGTGGTGACGCACACACACACGCTCGCGTACGAAGGTGTGAAGATGTACGTGTGCCGCGGAGAAGGAAAAGAGCGAGACGCCTTTTCTCTTGATGAAAGTGGTTCATACACACAGATTGTTACAGTGACTCACGGCGACGTCTGATGTGATGATGCTCTGTGGAACAACCAAACATTGTCATCAGCAACTGGGAGGACCTGGAAGCTTCCTCCGGTGTCCACTAGAGGGAGTCTCAGACACGCAGTCCATCTGGAGTCTATTCTACACTCCATTTGGAAAGGATGTCCTCAGTCAAGTTTACAACAGACACAACTGAGTTTCGTTGGTCCCACCTAATTCATTTGTTTATGTTTTCTCTAATGTGAAATAAGTATATCTTTCCGGTGTGTGATTGTATATATCCGCCACACAATATTTGAGTTTTGTTGTTGTAGGATATTCATCTAAAAAGATACCAAACAATTCTACTTTTGTGTAAAATAAAGTGTTTTAATGTCTATTTCTATCTATTTTTTTTTATTCCAAAAGCTAGTGGCACATTGTTTACAAATGTGACTATAATATTAATCCTTCATTCAGTGTGTATTGTTCTGTAAGGATCAAAATGTGAAGAGGAAACAATTAATAAAATTAATTATTTGTATTGTTCAGTTCCAATTATTATTATTAAACCAGTAAAAAAATACATTTATTAGAAGGAATATACTTTGTTGACTGCTCTTGACCCATGAAGGTGACACAGAAGAGATTTTTTTTAAATATGCAACCAAAAAAGGGAGACAGAAGGAGAAAAGGATAGAAGGAAGGAGGGAAGGAGGGAGGGAAAGAGGGAGCGAGGGGAGGAGGTGTGTGGAAGAAGACAAAAATAACAAAGGCATGTCATGTGCCTGTCTCTCCTCGGTATTCTCCCCCCTCTTCTCTGTCCTCTCCTCTGTCTCCCCTCGGCTCCTCCCCCCTCGCTGTCATTGGTCAGCTGGTCGGCTCCAAACTTCTCTCCTCATCCAAGAGGCTCAGAGTGCAGCGAGGCGGCGCAGGGAGAGCAGCCGGGCATCAGTCACCTTGGAGCGGGCGCTGGTCGGCAGCCTCTCGGCTGGACTCTCCTCTCTTCGTCCTTCTCTCGGATTGATTGTTTCCGCGTCCCCGGCAACATGAGCGCGCCGCCGGCCAACCAGCACAGCGCGCGCGCGCACAGTGAGTCCTCTCCACAACTTTATAAGCATGATGCACCTCTTTCAGCTCGGGTGGATGTCTTGAGATGGAGCCACACACGCGCGCGCGCACACACCGACATACACACACACACACACACACACACACACATTCACACACCCATACAACCACACGCACACACATACTCACACAACCATACGCAAACATACACACACACGCAAACACACACACACACACACACACACACACATACACACACATACGCATACACACAAACATCCACACACACACACATATACACACACATACTCACACACCATGCACACACATACACACACATATTCACACACCCATACAACCACACACACACACACACATACTCACACAACCATACGCAAACATACACACACACACACACACACACACATACTCACACAACCATACGCAAACATACACACACACACACACATACACACACACATACTCACACAACCATACGCAAACATACACACACACACACACATACACACACACATACTCACACAACCATACGCAAACATACACACACACACGCATACACACACATACTCACACAACCATACGTAAATATACACACACACACACATATACACACACATACTCACACAACCATACGCACACATACACACACACACACGTATACACACACATACTCACACAACCATACGCAAACATACACACACACACGCATACACACACATACACACAACCATAAACAAACACACACATACACACACACATATACACACACACATATTCACACACCCATACAACCACACACATACTCACACAACCATACGCACACATACACACACACACACACACGCATGCACACACACACACACACACATACTCACACAAACCACACACACACATAAGCACAAACACGCATGCACACACACACACATACTCACACAACCACACACACACATACACACACACACACGCATGCACACACACACACATACTCACACAAACCACACACACATACTCACACAACCACACGCAAACACACACACACACGCAAACATACACACATGCATTCAGTGTCAAAATAATGTCAAATAAGGAATGATAGAGTTTTTATTTATTCATGATGGACATCAAATGTATTCACTGCTCCATGAGATGTGTGTGTGTGTGTGTGTGTGTGGCAAAAATCAGACAGGAATGTTGAATCATCCCCTTGAGTAATATACCACTAATAGCAAGTGAATAGGTCACACAGGGAAACAAGGATGCACACACACACACACACACTTGCTTGCTTGCTTGTAGTTGTCCATCGAAGCCGATGATGACGTCCACTTCTGACTTTCAGCGGTGAGTTTTCTGGTGGCTGTATAGTCCTATCCTGGATCCACAGGTCTTGTCGCAGGTGGGACATGCGTATGTAGTAGTGGTGGTCCTGGCAACCTTGGTTGTTTTTCTTGTATGCCTTCTTTCCTGCCTCCTGGCTGTCCTGTCCTCCTCCAGTGCTGTGGTCCCGTCTTGGCACATCTGACGCCAGGTGTTACGGTCAGCAGCCAAGCCCTCCAGGTCCCCTGGTCTGATTTTACATTTCTTTAGCGCTGTTTTTATCTGGTCTTTATAGCGCTTCTTCTGCCCTCCAGCAGGCGCTGGCCTTGGGCGAGCTGGCCATACAGCACTTTGTGAGGCAGCCGATTGAGGGGCATCCTTATAACGTGCCCCAGCCATCGTAGCTGGTAGTGGGTGATGGTGGCCTCCATGCTCCTACAGCCTGCTCTCCTGAGGATCTCGGTGTGTGGCACTCGGTCACGCCAAGTGATTCCTAGCATTCGCTGGAGACAGCGGATGTGAAAATGCTCCAGGGACTTCACATGGCGGCTGTAAGTGACCCAGGCTTCACAACTGTACAGGAGGGTGGTGATGCACACTGCTTGATACACAGAGATTTTTGTATGGAGGTATAAGTTCTTGTTTTGAAAGACCCGGCGCCTGAGTCTCCCAAAGGCAGCTGATGCTTGTTTGATTCTGTTCTGGACCTCATTGTCGATGTTATTGTCCTCAGAGAGGATACTCCCGAGGTATTTGAATGATGGTACTACAGATAGATGCTTATCATTGATGCTGAAGATGGGTGGCGTGGGTGGGATGTTGGTGCTCCACTGACAGACTACCTCTGTTTTGGTGATGTTGATGGTCAGCCCCATCCTGCTGTAAGCCTTCACAGCTGCATCCAGGACAGCCTGGAGGTCTTGTGGAGTGTGAGCCACCAGAGCGCAGTCATCTGCATACTGCAGCTCAGGACCCTCACTCTGTGCAGCTTGGTGGTGGCCTGCAGCCTCCTGATGTTAAAGAGGTTGCCATCGAGCCTATAGACTACTGTCACCCCGCTGTTGTCCTCAATTTCCTTATGGAGAAGCTGGGTGACGCATAGGAGGAAGATGTTAAAGAGCACTGGTGCTAGTACACACCCCTGCCTGACCCCTGTGCACACAGGGAAGGAGGCAGACTCTTGTCCTCCTATTGTCACCCTAGCATTCATACCATCATGAAACTGTCGGAGGATGTTGACAAACTTGTTAGGGCATCCAAACCGGAGCAGGATGTCCCACAGTAGGTCTCTCTGCACAGTGTCGAAGGCTTTGGAGAGGTCGACAAAAGCCATAAACAGGTCTTGATGTTGCTCCTGCACTTTTCCTGAAGCTGCCGGGCTGTGAAGACCATGTCGACTGTACTCCTGTTCTTCCTAAAGCCACACTGTGATTCTGGGAGCAATGCCTCTGTGATGTTGTTGAGTAGCCTCTGCAGCAGCACCTTGGCCAGGACCTTACCAGCAACAGCAAGGAGTGCTATACCCCTGTGGTTGCCACAGATGGTCTTGTCACCTTTGTTTTTATATATAGTGACAATTTTGGCATCTCTCCATTGCTGTGGGATGTTTTCATCAGCCCATACTTTAGTGATGTGTTGATGTAGTGCTCTTGTACAGAGGTAACCACCATGTTTAAGCAGTTCCGCAGGGATATTGTCCATGCCAGGAGACTTGTTGTTCTTCAGAGAGCGGACGGCTGACAGGACCTCCAGGAAGGTCGGGGTTGGTTAAGGTTGTCAATCGGTGGAAGTTCAGGCAGTTGATCCAGGATGGTGCGGTCTGCTTTAGAGTCCTGATTAAGCAGGGTATTAAAATGTTCAGCCCACCTCTCCAGTATACTGCTCTGGTCTTTTAGGACTCTGAGCCCATCTGCGGTTTTAACAGGAGTGATGCAGTGGTTTGTTGGGCCGTAGATAGATTTGACTGCATTGTAAAAGTTATGCATATCATTTCTATCAGCGAAAGATTGGATTTCCTGTGCCTTCTCTGTTCCTCCGACACGCCGACCCAGATCCGATCCGACCCGGTGAGATCACGTTTTGATTTCACCGAGGCTGAACGGGATCAGGGCTGCGGCTCCGGAGAAAGACGCGCCCCATCTGTTGCTCTGCCGTCCGCTCTGTCACATTGTGACCGCGGTGGGACTGTGAGAGCGGACCACCGGCGTGCCGTGGAGCGAAGGGCCGGCCAGCTGCTGAGAGCAGGCTGCAGCCAGGACTTGACCCGGATAGGAAGAAGGAGTGTATTCTGTTTGATGAGCTCATGTGCGCGGTTAAAGATCCACCACATGTACCTGTGTCTCTGACGGATCGCCCTCTGAGGGGTCCGTCAGGACGCCAGCGGTGACGCTCACGGGGGCTTCATGTCAGAGCCCAGGGGATACAAATGGGACCACATTGAACATCTTCTTTTATATTTGTACCTCCATGACTCACCAACACCCATTTATTCTGAATGAACACTTTTGACCGTTGGCCTTGTTCACTGTGCGAAGCTGTAAATATATATTATTCGTTTAACCCTTGTGTTGCCTTCGGGTCAATTTGACCCGATTCAATGTTTAATGTCGGTGTTCTTTCGGGAGTCAACAAACAAACATAAAGTACCTCACACTTAAACTTGGAAAACAATATTAATTCTAATAATTTTCTGGAGATTTAATAGGGTCATATTGATATTGACCTCAAGGGTAAAATATGTTAGTAAATATAAAGGTAACAGGAGGGTTAAACATTGAATCGGGTCATATTGACCAAGGCGACAGAGGAGGTGAACATTGAATCGGGTCAAATTGACCCGAAGGCAACACAAGGGTTAAGAAAAAGAAAAGAAAAGCAAACTTGTATTATTGGATCGGTTATCGTTTGACGATGCATCAAATCAGACTTTTCAACGTGGCGTGGCAGTTTCAACATGCACGTCTGCGTTGCCAAAGTGGAAGAAATCGAGAAATCAGTGTCACCGCGGAGAAAAAAAAACGCCCATTGACGGATTATTCTAAAGCTACTGATTATTGCACTTCCTCTTCCTGTGAGATCAGTGTTCTTATTTCCACATATATAGAGGTGCTCGGGTGGCTTTGTGCCTGTACAGTCGTCTCAGAACTCATCTGGCAGACACAGAGAAACATTCAGATGGATTCTCCTTGAATCGTGTTCAATATTTACGCTTTTTTTACCTCCGTTTTTGGTCTCAACCAGCTGAGTGCACCTGGTTCTTTGTTGCTGTGCTCACCAGCTGGTTGGTAACTTTGTCAGATTGGCGCTCGAGTCGTGGATTTCTTTACAGATACCTGCTTCATTTGGCAGAAATCAACTCTTTGGGAGAGATGAACCAAAACACGGGAGCTTAAAGACAATAAAACGCTTTGAAGACGTCCGGTAACCACGACGACGGACCACTTCGCCTGACGGAGAGAGGACGACCTCGGCCGACCCTTCACGAGATAATCTCAACGTTGGCGCGTAATTACAGATTTTAGTCATCGGCGTCGTCGCTCCAGCTGCACGTTGCTTCTTTTACTATAACAACCAGGACAAACCAATTAACACCATTTTATTCTCAAAGTCAAAAGGTCAAAGCCATCTTTATTGTATTTTCTTCCATTTGTGGAAAAAAGTATGTTTCTCTCTTGTCCAACATGAAGTGATTGTAGTATTAAGAATAGTAATAAAGTAATAAAGTGCAAAACAGCCAACAACAATAACAACAAAGAACATTTAGACAACATATACTTTATAAATTAAGAACTATAAAACAACGTTACGTCTGTATTATAGTAACAGTCAGACATACAAGTCTAAAAGAGGAGTGGGAGAGAGTTCAGCTTCCTGCCTGCTGATGATGATGATGATATGATGATTAAGCCTCCAGGTAGAGAGAGCAGTTTAATTACACGTATTCATTATCATTATTAACTGCTTGGCTCGCTTCAATAATGGTACCCGTTGCTCTTATTCGATATCGTTTGTTCGTAGTTAGTCTGGATGGCGGTCCACTGACCTACAAACGGACCCTTTTGTCCCTCCGGCTGTGAGGAGGGACTGATGTCGTTGTTGTCCTGACTGGGCTGATGTGGGGCTGGACGCTGCAGACAGATCTCATGTGCACACGACAACTCGCACGTGCACACGCTGAGATGCAGGCGCACATCAACCGCCGCCATGAATTATTTACGGGCCCTTAAAACCGCAAGGCCCGGGTAAGTGTTTGGTTCTTTGGAGAGGAGACCGGGATTTAAATTTTTTTTTTTATAGGAACCCAAAATAAAAGTGTGTGTCGTCTCCGAAGGTATCGCCGGCCGTCTTATAGGCTGCTCCACTTTGTGAAGTTCAAATCGCCCGGTGCTCTGGGAAATGAGGAAAAAGGCACAAGCAAAGCAATGTGAAGGAAGCACTATAGGAAATATAAAAAACAAGTGTAATATGGGATGGAGCCGGGAAGTGGTGGTGTTAGGGATTAATTAGCATGCCTCATTGATGATTCCACCTCTGCTCGACCATTCTTCACCGAAACTGATCCACTAACGGCCAATGAAGACCGTTTATAGCCTGCCGCTGTCATTGTTGTGCCGGAAGGTATTCGTAAAAGACTCTCAGTAAAAATAACAAGAGATCCTCTTGAACTAATTCTGTTCCCCCTCTCCATCTCTGTAGCCCACTCCCTTGCGTTGACTCACTTTCGGCGAACCTCTTTTCCCATCAATCTCGTCTTCTTTAAAGACATCCTCTACGTTTTTAGCCCTCCTTTAAGTGTTCCTGTCCTCCTTCACCTTTCCTCCCTCACTCTTATTGCTGCCTTCCTGTGTTTACAGCCACTCGCTCGCTTTTTTTGCACCCCTCTCTCTCTTTCTCTCTCTCTATACATCATAAATAAGACCGGCCTCAGACTAAGAGTGCCTGTTCGTCGTGGCCTCAGCCAAAACCAGTGTCGCTCCAGCAGGTGGTTTATGCCTCAACCAGTCAATAAACTGGCGAGATATTGGAGAGAGACATCGAGGGAGAAGAACAATGGAAGACAAGAAAAACAACTTACTCATCAATCAGTATTTTTTTTTTATTGTCAAAAAATCATTTAAATGCCATATTTAATTATTCACATGTTTGATTTGAACATAAATTTTTTTCCGAATTTATGGATGCCATTTCTTCATATTTACACATCGTTGCTGAGGCCACACGTGGAAGCATGTGACATCACCACAGCCATTAAACCAGGGATGACCTCATCCGTTTTGACAAGGAAACCACTTCTTAGGGAACAAAAGGCCTTGGATTGGATGAATAGGCTCCATCCACACTAATATGTTTCTGTTTTTTAAAACAGAAACGATCTGCGTCCTCACCGGCGTTTCATCATCGTTTTTGAGATGACAGGACGTGACCCCGGAGTTTTCGAACGTGTCAGTCCTCTGGAGCATTTTCCAAAATTCGAAGCAAACGTTGCAAAAGATATGCATTTAAAAAAAAGAAGGAAACGTAGGAGCTACTCAGATACATTGAGACAGAAAGGGACCTACTTTTTAGCATTTGTTTGTGTGTGTTTTGGTATAATATAGATGGATAGTCAAGCTGAAGACACTAGAGGATGACGCATTATATCTGAAGGAGAAGGAATTTAACAAACAGTTCAGATGAATTCACCCATGACTGAATCCAAAGCGATTTCCTGCCAGTCCCGTCCCCTTACATCTGAGCCTTTGTCCGGCTCTGAATGGACTCTTTCTCTCTCTGCCTCCTGACTGGGGGATCTGGGTTCGTCTTTCTGTAGAGAGGCAGACTGGCTCTGCCTGTCTCTATCTTTCTGTCTGTTCCAGTCATTCTGCATGTCCAACTGGGTCTGAACCAGGGGCGGGCGGGTCCAATACTGGCCCACCTCCATCACCGACCGGCCCCCCCTCTGACATCGCCGGCCCGACTATATTCAATGCATCACATAACACATTAAATATACTCTAATACTTAAAGCTTTAATATATTAAGTACACAAATAGTACACAAATCTCAGAGGGAGAGACAAGACAAGACATTCAGATAGAAATAAAGACAGTTTAACACGAAGAAGGATAGTGTGGCAGCGGGGGGTGTTTAAGCTCGGCTGCAGAGTGGGTGGAGCGGGGATGTGGTTCAGGGAACGGTGTCTGATTGTCATCAGCTGGTCTGATTGTCATCAGACCAGCTGATGACAATCTGGGGTTGTGTATCTGCGAGGCTCTGTCCCCATAAAGGAGCTGGACAGGAGGAAGAGGGGAGCCATGAGCAGAGACACAGTCGGCGGTCAGAGCGCTCAAATAAAAACACGTTACCAACGTTCCCTCTGGTTGCGCATTCCTTGGGGCTTAGGGGGCAAACCTACCGGTGACGGCCACGAACCTGTCACACTGGAGCCAAACGTGGAGAGCGTCGAACAAAACCCAGATCTGCCAACCCAGCATGTGATGTTGCTGGGGCAGATGCTGTGTCAGATGGCAGCAACGATGAAGGACCAGGCGGAGGCAGACCGGCAGATACTGTGGAGGCTCCTGGGCCAGGCAGAGGAGCAGACTCGGGCCCTGGAACTGCTCGCCGCCCAGGCCGCGGCGGCTACATCTATCCCTTCCCCCTGGGCGGGGGTGGAGCTGAAGAAAATGACGGCGGAGGACGACACACAGTCATTTTTGGAGACGTTCGAGACGGTGGCGGAGACATGCGGCTGGCCAACGGGGGAGTGGGCGGTGCGCCTCCTGCCCCTGCTCACCGGGGAGGCGCAGACTGCGGCCCTGGGCCTTCCCCCAGCTTCACGCCACAGTTACACGGACGTGCGGAAGGCGGTGATTGATCGGCTGGGGCTGACTCCTGAGGATCACCGGCGGCGCTTCCGTGAGACGACGATGGGGCCCGATGACCGGCCATTCGCATACGCGCAACGGCTGAGGGACGCCGCGACGAGGTGGCTGCAGCCCGGAAGCACAAGAGAGGCGCAGGCGGTGGCAGAACGGGCGATCCTGGAGCAGTTTGTTGGAGGGTTGCCGGCGGAAACGTCGACATGGGTCTGCTGCCACCGCCCAACATCGCTGGAGGCCGCCGTCACGCTGGCGGAGGACCACCTGGCGGTGCACCCCGGCGGCCAGGCAGGCAGCGACGGCGCACTGGCTCCGGCCAGGCCGATGCAGACCCTGACGCGACCCATACCGGCCCCAGTAAACAACGGCACCCTTCCCAACCCACAGGTAGTCCCTCAAACGCCAGGGCAGGAGTGTTGGAGGTGCAGGCAGCCCGGACACATCCGGCGGGAGTGTCCGCGGATGGAGGTGGGCCAGGTGATCCGGGTTGCCGGCTCTCCAACACCCTCCCCAGGTCCGGGAGCGACATACCGTGTACCGGTAAGAATCCAGGGGGGTATACATCAGGCAATGGTGGATTCCGGCTGTACACAGTCTATGATCCACCAGAGCCTGGTTCGACCAGGGGCATTGGTGGAGGCATTGTGGGTGAAGATAAGGTGTGTGCATGGGGACATTCACGAGTATCCCATAGTGTCAGTGGAAATTAGACATGGGGGTAAAAAGCATAACGTGAAGGTTGCGGTTAGCTCCCGCCTTACGCACCCCTTAATCTTGGGAACCGATTGGCCGGGCTTTGATAAGTTAATGGGGAAGACTGCGGGGGTGCGTTCACGGCAGACAGGGTCATGCGGTGTGTGCGCCGTGCTCAGCGGTGACGCGAGGTCGTCCGACACTGCAGACGGGGAGGGGGAACCGGTGGAGCCTCCTATGGCGACTCCTCCGGCTCCCGAGTTTCACTCCATGGAAGATTTTCCACTCGAGCAGTCTCGGGACGATACTCTACGCTCAGCCTTTGACCAAGTGATACGAATTGATGGTCAGCTGGTGCGCCCTGACGCAGCGCAGACATATCCGCACTTTACATTGATCAGGGACAGACTGTACAGAGTGAGCCGTGACATTCACACAGGGCAGGAAAGCACCCAGTTGCTGGTGCCGAAGAGCCGCCGGGAAATGGTTTTCCAGGCGGCTCACTATAACCCGATGGCTGGTCACATGGGGTATGATAAAACTCTGGACCGGATAATGACCCGATTTTATTGGCCGGGCGGATGTGCGCCGTTGGTGTGCGTCCTGCCCGGAGTGTCAATTGGTAAACCCTCCGGCCATTCCGAGGGCACCGTTGCGCCCTCTGCCATTAATGGAGGTTCCATTTGAGCGAATCGCTATGGACCTCATCGGGCCATTTCACCGGAGTGCACGCGGATATCGCTTTGTGTTAGTCTTCGTGGATTACGCAACACGATACCGGGAGGTGCCCTTGCGCAACATTTCTGCAAAGAGTGTCGCGCAGGCGCTGTTTCAGGTCATCTCGAGTCAGAATCCCGAAAGAGATTCTGACTGACCAGGGCACCCAGTTCATGTCAAGAACACTGAGAGAACTTTACGGGTTACTGGGCATCAAGTCTATTCGGACCAGTGTGTACCACCCACAGACCGACGGTCTGGTGGAGCGTCTGAATAAGACTTTGAAGTCCATGATCCGTAAATGTATTAATGACGATGAACGTAATTGGGATAAATGGCTTGACCCTCTGTTGTTTGCAGTACGGGAGGTTCCCCAGGCCTCCACGGGATTTTCTCCCTTTGAACTTTTGTTCGGCAGGACTCCGCGGGGGGTGCTCGACCTCATTAAAGAAAACTGGGAGGAGGGTCCGAGCACCAGTAAAACGAGATCCAACACGTCCTGGACCTGCGAGCAAAGCTCCACACCCTGGGTCAGCTGTCACGTGAGCATTTGCTCCAGGCCCAGGAGCGTCAGCAGCGGCTGTACAACAGAGGTGCCAGGCTGAGACAATTCACACCGGAGAGAAGGTACTTGTATTGCTTCCTTCTTCCAGCTCTAAACTCCTCGCCAAGTGGCAAGGGCCCTTTGTGGTCACACGGCGAGTGGGGGATGTCGACTATGAGGTGGTGCGTTCTGATAGGGGCGGAGCTACAGACTTACCACCTCAACCTCCTAAAAGCATGGAGGGAGGCGGAGTCTGTTTCTCTGGTGTCCTCGGTATCTGAGAGAGAGGAGCTGGGGCCTGAGGTCCCAAAATCCACCAATCCGGCCTCGCTCCTTTGTGAAGACCGTCTCTCCGGGACCCAGAAAACAGACATTGCCCGGTTGCAAAAGCAGTTTGCTGATGTGTTCTCTCTCCTTCCAGGACGCACAAACCTCATAGAGCACGAGATTGAGACTCCTCCGGGCGTGACGGTGCGTTTACGACCCTACAGGTTACCTGAACACAAGAGAAAGGTGGTTCAGCGGGAATTGGCTGCAATGCTGGAGATGGGGGTAATAGAAGAGTCCCACAGTGCCTGGTGTAGTCCCATTGTTCTTGTGGTCAAGAAGGATGGGTCTATTCGGTTCTGCGTGGACTATCGCAGGGTGAACGAGGTGTCACGGTTCGATGCTTACCCAATGCCCCGGGTCGACGAGCTCCTGGACCGACTGGGCACTGCGCGTTTCTTTACGACACTGGATTTAACCAAGGGCTACTGGCAGATTCCTCTGTCGCCAGAGTCTAAGGAAAAAACGGCCTTCTCCACTCCGTTTGGGTTATACCAATTCACCACGCTTCCTTTTGGGTTGTTCGGAGCCCCAGCCACCTTTCAACGCCTCATGGACCGGGTGCTGCGCAGACGCTGCATATGCTGCCGCCTACCTGGATGATGTGATCATACACAGCACCACCTGGGCGGAGCATGTGCAGCGGGTGGGCGCGGTGCTGGAGTCCCTGAGGCAGGCGGGGCACGGCCAACCCGGGAAGTGTGCAGTTGGACGGAGGGAGGCACGGTATCTGGGGTACCACTTGGGCGCCGGGCAGGTGCGCCCTCAGGTGGACAAGACCGCCGCCATCGCAGCCTGCCCGCGGCCCAAGACGAAAAAAGAGGTGAGGCAGTTTTTGGGGCTGGCGGGCTATTACAGGCGGTTCATCCCGAACTTCGCGGAGCTGACCAGCCCCATGACTGACCTGCCCCGGAATGGTGCCTCAGATCCGTCCAGTGGACGGAGCGGTGCCAGTTGGCGTTTGAGGAGGTAAAGCAAGCTCTCTGTGGGGAACCACTCCTCCACACACCTAACTTCTCTCTCCCTTTTACTCTGCAGACTGATGCGTCGAACAGAGGGCTGGGGGCCGTTTTGTCCCAGCAGGTAGAGGTTTGACCGCTCCGTGCTGTACATCAGCCGCAAACTGTCGGGGAGGGCAGGTACAGCACGGTGGAGAAGGAGTGCCTCGCCATCCGGTGGGCGGTCGACTCCCTGCGCTACTACCTCCTGGGACGCTCATTCACCCTCTGGTCGGACCACGCCCGCTCAATGGCTCCACCGCATGAAAGATACCAACGCCCGAATCACTCGGTGGTATCTGGCTTTACAGCCTTTTAATTTCAAAGTGATCCATAGGCCGGGGCACAGATGGTCGTGGCCGACTTCCTCTCCCGCTCTCATGGGGGAGGGAGTAGGTTAGGCGGATGTTGGCCCGGCCTAAGAGGGGCGGCGCAGGTATGTGGTACCAGAGGGTGTTTAAGCTCGGGTGCAGACTGGGTGGAGCGGGTGTGGTTCAGGGAACGGTGTCTGATTGTCATCAGCTGGTCTGATTGTCATCAGACCAGCTGATGACAATCTGGGGTTGTGTATCTGCGAGGCTCTGTCCCCATAAAGGAGCTGGACAGGAGGAAGAGGGGAGGCATGAGCAGAGACACAGTCGGCGGTCAGAGCGCTCAAATAAAAACACGTTACCAACGTTCCCTCTGGTTGCGCATTCCTTGGGGCTTAGGGGGCAAACCTATACCGGTGACGGCCACGAACCTGTCACAGATAGCTAGACACAAATATATACAGAAAAAAGACAATAAACATAAAGAGAGACAGAGGACAAGAAGACAAACAGGAACAACGACCCAAAGAGACAGAAAGATGGGAAAAGGAACGACAGGAGGGAAAAAGCACAGATAGAAAGGAAGACAGAAAGAGAGACACAAAAGGAGAGTAAGAAGAGAAACAGAAAGACATACAGAAAGAAAGATGAAGAAAAAATGATGAGGAAAGAAAAAGATAGAAAGGCAAAAAAAGACAATAAAGACAATAATTCAATTTTAAAAATCCCATGCCCTTCAGGCATCTTGTGGCGTGAGACCAAAGACTTTTGGGCGTTAGCGGACGGTACGATCTCTTCAAGACTGCGGCCGGGCCTTTCTTGTGAAAGACGTATTTCCCGTGTGAGCGGTTGCACTAATCAGAGGTCACCGGGGTCGCCCGACGCCAGGGAAGCCGCATCGATCGGTGTGATCCCACGGGAAAAAAAGCAGTGGATAGGGAAGCAAAATCAATGCGAGGATATGCATCCGTAGCTAACCTTTAGCTCGCCACAGGCCTCAGCCTTTAAGTGGAGACAATCAATGCTGCGATCAATCAGTGTTTAACTGGGGGGGGGACGACTACAGGATAAATCATCTGTGTCAACCTGTAGTATGTAATGTAAAAAGCACAAACAATGTATTTGAGTGCCGTCTACCCTTCTTTGGAAAAGCAAATAGAGGATAGTCTTTCATCCGGTGGTTTGTCCTTATGGAGGACTCAAAATGACTTAAGTATAAATAAATGCATGAATAAATATAGGAATAAATAAATAAATGCTTAAATAAATGTATAAATAAATAAATAAATGCTTAAATAAATATAGGAATTAATAAATATAAGTTATAAATCAACAGGACATCATTAAATAAATATATCTCTACATTTCTGTATTTCTTCATTTATTTATTTCTCTATTTACGTGTCCACACGTATCCATACTCGCTTACGAAAGAGACAACACGATTGTTTCTGATTGTGCAACAGTGCAAGGAAAAGGAAAACGCGTCACACGCCGCCCTCCGACATCTATCTGTAAGGAGCAGTCGTCCCATGTGACCCGGCCGCATGGACAGACTCTCACCTCATTGCATCATTTTAATCACACCGCCTCCCACATGGCCTATATGTGTGTGTGTGTGTGTGTGTCTGCTCGGTGAAGAGCAGCGGTGGAAATGACTTGAAGAGGGTGAAGTGTGAAGCCAATTTGACACATTCAAAGTCTGTGCCCAGGTTTCCGGAGGGAGACGCTCCAAATCTGAGGCATTGCCTCAAGAGATGTCACTCGAGTCGGCGTCAGTTCGAAGATGTGGGGATGTGGAGTTTGGAAAGAAGTGAGCTTTCAATAACATACTTAAATATCCGACGAGATTGTCAATGTTCGAGGTGAATTGTGGGTAATGGAGGCACCAGGTTGTGAAAAGTCTGATCCTTTTCTTTGTTCTTGACTCCTACAAAGTTATAGACGTGCAATGCTAAAAGTCTTTTAAGCTTTCAGAAAAATAATCCGTTATATGTGATGGAGATGATCCGATTAGTATCTCTCAATAGTATCTCAGTCTCTGCTCCACTAATTTTTGACCGTTCTTATTATTTTTAGATTGATTTCTCGCAAGGCCTCAAATCTTTTAAAGGGTATCCTGTTAAAATAAGAGAAGCTTGATCTTTGTTGGATGTTGGACGAGGACGAATGTGGGTGAGAGGAGCAGTTTCGTGCACAAAAAGGACATGAACTTGGTCGACAGGCCAGAGAAAGTCATGAGATGGTCCAGGAGAGAATTTTATTAATTGTGCTGATAAAAAAAAATCAGGCTGCACCGCACTTTCGATTAACACGATTGACATCAAGTTAAAAATCTTGTTATGATCACTGACAATACATCCATTGACAGGATCGTATGTCAATACACGAGACACTTTGTTCGTCAGTTATTTCAGCTCAATAGTTTGAACCAAACACGTGTACGGCGGCGTACGCTATGATAACTGTGGCGGTGCAGATGTTGCCCGTTTGCTTGTAGATTTGTGTGTTTTCCGTCTTTGGGGAATCCCCGTCTATATTTCCCGGGTTGCGTCTCCCACAGACTGTGAGCCCATTGGTGCAGTCAGCCGGTTCAACCCTGGGCTTTGAGATGTCCTCTGCTTCCCTTCCCATCCAAAGCTGTCTGCCGGTCTGGTCCCTGCACCCAGGAGGCAGGCTGTCAAACGGGGCCGAGCAGAGCTGCAGTGACAGGCGAGCATCCCGGGGAGGACTGCGCTGACACGGCGCTCCCAGGATCGCAACCTGTCGCTGCTTTGAAGGCAACTTTGCAGCTTTATCCGGACTGCAGCGGTCATTAAGTTATGGCTGTCGGGCGTTATGAGGCATCACGCGGCAGGGTGTCTCGACGGGAGTCTCTTCGCATTGTCGGAGAGACAACAGATGAACCCTGGAATCCTTTCTTCTTCTGGTGTTGTAAACACACTCAAAGAAATGACTCATTGGATGAACTCAATTAAATTGTTGGCAGGTTTTCCATTCAATAATTATATGCAACTCCAACTCAAATTTAGCACATCAGTGCAATAAAATGTAATTAAGTTAGTCCAACTCATTTGTATCAAATACATCTAAAATAAAATAACGATATTCATTAAATTAAATTAATTTGTGTTTGTCCAACTCAAAATATAAACTAACTAACTAACAAAATATGCAAACTCCACACAGAAGGAACACCCCGACTGGGAATTGAACCCACGGCCCTCTGGCTTTGAGGCAACAGTGCTAGCCACTGCACCACCGTACAGCCCTGAAAGTGTCTTCACCTCATGCAAACAACTGATTTTCAGAAAGTGCATGCGCAAAGGGTAGTCCTCAATGAAACACATTTATTTTGAGTTGATATGCACACCATATAACCTAAATAAATCTAATAAATGAAAGTATTCATACATTTTGTGTTACACCTATTAAATATAAATATCTATTTTTGTAATTGATTTATTTAAATGTATCAAACAATATTTAAATGTGTCACCTCGAAGAAGGGCTTGAATAGTTTTTGTGAGTGTAACCTAAATAAATCTAATAAATGAAAGTATTCCTACATTTTGTGTTACACCCATTCAATATAAATATCTTCGTTTTGTAATTGATTTATTTAAATGTATCAAACAATATTTAAATGTGTCACCTCTAAGAAGGGCTTGAATTGTTTTTTTGAGTGCATTCTGCGCCGAATGTCTTCCTACCCTCCATCAACCGGCGCCGTGCATTTATCGAGCTGCTGTGACTGCTGCCGTCCACACAGGCGAGATCATCTTCACATTATTCCCAGTTTAGACACGGCTCGAGCGCCTCATCCAGTTAACTCGATCCCTGACTGCAGTTTGTAATCGCTCCTCAAAACTCTGACACAGCTCTATTGACTTCTGCAACACAACAGTTTTAAGATAAAAATGCACTTTGCATCCAGAAAGGCGCGCTCAGCAGATCTCCGCCTGGTCTGCAACGACAACAATGTGCGATTGAATGAATACAACCAGTGTAAAGTCATGTTCAGAGCCAGCTGGTTAGTGTGCACACTGCTGGTTCCGTTAGCTGATATCCCCACTAAACGTACAAAAAAACTACAACAGCAAAAGTGAGTCGAAAGATACTCGGTAGTTGCGTTAGCCAACCGTGTCCAATGACAGTAAATAAAACGTAATAAAAAGGTATTTTGAGAAATTGTGAGTCACACCAACAACGAGAGAGCATGCAGCTATAACAACAATAGTGTGTCGTATTCTGCAGCAGGATTCCAGGTTAGCCAGATTAGCCGCGGACAGACCTCAGAGGCAGGCCCGGGGTGGGTAATCGGGAGAATCGGGAGAGTTCCCGGTGGGCCGCTTCACTTCTGGGCCGGTCGAGAATTGTATTTGTTAACATTTGTCACGTTAGTCCATCTTCTCTTAAAGTGGGTTAAACACGTTCCGCATTCTGACACCGCAGCCTCTGCATGGGTTGTACCATGCGAGGAAGTTCACCCCTCCCAAATAATAGAGTTGGTTCAGTCCATTATGGAACCAACCAACTCAATTGGGAGAGGAGCACTTCTAATCGAGTTGGTTCGGCCCTTGCGTCTTTTCCAAAAGTTTTCTCAGCTACGGATAGCTGGGCCGGCCCGACCGTAACGATACGCGTCAGGGAGGATGGACGGGAGGAAGAGGGCAGGAGGGGCTGGAAAAGCCAGGTTGAAAAAAAGAAAGGCATTGGAGGAGGATGCTGCCAAATGTGCCAAGCTTACAGATTTATTTTCAAGAGGACAAACACAAGTGGAAACTGGTAAAGAGAGACAAAGGCCTAATGATTAGCAACATAACTATTCGGCTCACGTTGTAGCCTTGATTAATATCATTGTAGCGTTGTCAACCTATTCCCAAGCAAAATATTAAATTGAATTAAAATATTACCCTTTTTATCTCACCCAAAATATGGCGATCCATAGACTGCAAATATTATGGAAATATTGATATTGATATTGAAGTATGCAGTAATATGACTTAATTTTTCTTTGTAGCTTCGGAGCAGCAGATAAGAGTCTCCTGCTGAAAATGATGAGCCCGACATTTACAATGAGGAGGCCATGGCTACAGGGACAGGTAGAGAGGATAACAGGAAACAATATGAATTAAAGTTATATATTCTAAGAAAGAGCAGTATATGACAGTACTTGATGAACCAATATGCATTGTTTGCTCGGAAGTGGGTGTAGTAAAGGAGTAAATCACCACTTTATAATACTCATGCAGAAAAATGATAATGACAATGACAATGACCATGACAATGACGGCCCCCATGAGGTCTCACTCCAACAAATCTGGCCTACTGCCTAATCTGAGTCTGACACCCCTGCTATGCTATTCTGCCTTTTTTAATGTTATGCATATTTTTTGTTAACTTCTCATCTTAAGTGGATTATTATTGTTGTATTTAACCGTTACATTATTTGTTGGACCATGGTATTAATAAAAGAACTACAGGATAGTAAGAGCTGAACTGTTGCTTCATTTATCCAATTTCCACTACCATGAGAAAAGTGGGCTGGTCTTGAGCCTGAAATTCCCGGGCTGAAAAGTGGCCCCACTCCGGCCCTGCTCAGAGGTGAACATGCGTGGACATGACCGAACGCACCGGTAGTCCCGTGAGCTGTTATCCAAACTAAACGTAAAGAAAACCCAGTAAAAGTGAGTCGAAGGGCACTCGGTAGTTGCGTTAGCCAAGAGCGGCCGAAACTGTGGTGAGTGAGGGTTAAGCAGGCGGTCAATGACAGTAAATAAAACATATAATAAAAAGTTGTTTTTGATCAATTCTAAGTACCATAACAACAAATATCATGCAGCAGGATGCCAGATTAGCCAGATTAGTCAGATTAGCCGCGGACAGACACAGAGGTGCACATGACCGAACACACCGCCTCTCTCCAGGATGCTGGAGATAAAAGACTGTAGAATTTGTCCGTGTATACTCCGAGCATGTGCATTAGTTGCTTTTCATGCCGAATGATACATAAGAAGAGTGATATATCCCATGTCGGTAAGGTAAATATGAAGCTACGGCCAGGGCATGCTAAACTTAGTTTAGCACAAAAAATGGAAACGGGGAAACTGCTATCTTGGTTTTTTCCACCTACCAAACCCACCAAGTCACACTTAAAAAGGAACTACCTAGCGATTTAAAGCGTGGAGTGAGTCACAGGGGAAGAAAAGACTCATCGTGTCATTTACAGTCCAGCCCTCTTCTCCTTCCTCTTGCAGCCACACTGCTGCAGTCCACCCGTCCACTCGCACACATCGGACTTGCACTCAGCTTTATTGCAATGATGCTGACGAGGGGGGAAACAGGGGCCGTGTGGTATCTCTGACAAGATTAACTTAAGTAGAGGACGCGGCAGCTTGCTTTTGCAAATCTGTGGATCTGTAGACTTTTAATAAACGTGCAGGCGATGGCGCGGTGTGAATGTTTTTGCAAGCTTGCTTTATCAGCGTCCTGATGAAAGACGGAAAAAAGCAGCTTGTCAGTGGAAGTTCATGGGAAAATGGAAAGAGCTGATGAACAATATTGTTTCATAATTGAGATAAACCTGACACACCTTTCATTACCTCTCCATAAATTCCATTCAAAAGGGATTCTGCCTCCTCAGATCCTCACTCACAGCTCAATGGCTCCCCCTTCTGGCTGCCAACATTTGACCCCTGAGTGACTGTAAAACGGGTCTCAGACTATATGTCATATGACGCAACCCCATGTTATCTCGCTGTCAGGCACACTCACGTCCAGAGATTTAAAAATCTCCTTGTATGGTGCTCGATTGGATGGCAGCTCCCTGGAATCAGATGGTAGACTGTTTCTAACTTCACGTCCTTCCTGTTGCTCGATTGCCAGCGGAGGCCGAGCGAGGCCAGAGGCCCCCGGACGTGGACGCAGCGCAGCAGCTGAAGCTGAGAGAGCGACAGCGTTTCTTCGAGGAGGTCTTCCAGCACGACGTGGACGTCTACCTGTCCTCGGCGCACCTGTGTATCCGAGACTACAAGAGGCGTGAGTGGGACTGCTGGGCTCCTTTTTGTGAACATCACATCCAGGTGCACATCATTCCACCGCTCCCCCCCCCTCTCCCGCAGCTCCGATTGGCAGCGTCTCGTCCATGGAGGTGAACGTGGACTTGCTGGACCAGATGGATCTGACAGACATCTCCGACCAGGAGGCCTTGGATGTGTTCTTCAGCTGCGAGGGAGAAGACGGGGCGCTGACCCCCCCGCTGCCAGGTATGGAAACAAACCCAGAAAAGGAGGCGAGGTTTTTGCGAGAAGCGTCGCGCAGATGCATCCCTAACGATATTTTGTATCCGACTCGCAGTGCAAGGGATCAGCAACAACAACGACGGCGACGACGAGGTCACCCGCAACGGACTCTTTGGACACGTCCTCGAGGGTCTCGCGGAAGCCGTGCCAAGTCCTGAATGTCCAGGTCACGTCAGACTCCATCCTCGTAGGAAGGACCCTCCACCTGCAGCGTGGGAGCGGACGCCTCGGCCAGGGGGACCAAGAGTGGGCTTTGGGATGGGAAGAGGCCTCTCAGCCGCACACACCGGCTCTTATAGCTGCTTTCAACCTTCACTTTCACTTATGAGTTGAGTCTGTTTCGGAGGTGGAGACTGTGGACTGTAAATATGGAGATTTATTCATCCTCACCGGTTTCCATCTATGTTTTGGCATGTTTTTTGACCGATTTTGACAGATTTTCTGACCTCACAGGATTTCTCGTTGATAAATGATGCATTTTTGTACAGCACAAACACAACCCAGGGCCGTACAGCAGAATACGATGATAATTGGGTGACTTGAGGTAAATTTGGCAACAACAAGGCTTCATACTGTTAACGATTCTGTATTTAAAAGCAATACATCGTCCTGCCGATGCAACGTTCACAGTGTTCTTAAACTAATCTCTAAACAGGGTTTCTTTGTTTTCACAATAAAGGAAGAGAGGCGCAATGTATTCACGCGTTTCTAATAATCAATACAACTGTTTCTGGTTATTTCTGAGATCGGCTGATTCCTCGGAAGCCTGAGGACGGCACAACCAGAGGCTGTGGGGTGTCCCGTGGAAAGCATGCAACCAATGTTCACGTGCTGAGGCCTTAAAATGTACATTGAATCAAATATAGGAAGAGTGAAAAGATCCACCTGTCAGTCTTTTGAGGGCAGTGTGTGAAAAAAGAACCTTTCGCATGTATTCGACAGAAAAGATAATAAACTAAACTGTTGCTGGTTATTTTTTGCGAGTTGCTTTGAAGAGCACCGGCTAATTCCACGGATGCCTTATTGTCCAATTCCTAAGAAACCAGCATGAGCACACAGTGACATGTTGGAGGTAATGAACACACACACACACACACACACGCGCGCGTGGGTGTGTAAAGAAAAGGGGGCGGGGTCTCGTCTCCCTTCGCTCAAATTAAAAGTCCTGGTTCACATTTGGATGTACCAAACAAGCGTCATGCTCTGCTTCTTCCTCCTGGTGAGTTATCAGATCTTTTAAAATGTCTCCAATTAAAGTTTATTAATATATCTGTTACTTCATTTTTTTATATGGGTGTTATTTCTGATTAAAGTAAGCGTTACTTAAAAAGATGCTATGAAAGTGGGACACAATAAGATTTGAAATGAAAAAAATAACTAATAATAATAATTATTATATTTTTATTTTTATAAACGTCAGTCACAACTTTTTAACCTTTGTTTCTAGTCAATATTACTTTCCATCACTCTGCTGGTCTAAATTCAAGTTTCCTTGTGGGTTAATATTTTTAAGTGAGTCAGTGGTGTATTATTATTCTTTATTTTAAAGGGACCATGTACAGTTAAAACATAAATGTCACCATTTGATGCTCTGTACCAGATTGTAGCTACACAGCCAATGCGCATCTGTAGTCCCTTGACAGACAATAACAAACATAAAACAATAACAAATATACAACAATAACAAACTATGACAGTATATGTGGTAGGAAGAGAAAAAAATACACACAACGCCGAGCTACAGTACAGCACATTAAAAGTAAGTAATACATACTATTAAAAGTAATTAATAAAAACCATTAAAGTAGACCTCTTTGATACAAGAAATCAAAATACAATATATATATTCAAACATAGTACAACGTACTGTATCCCACTGTGATATGATCTTTTCTGTGGGAATTTCTTTTGAACTGGTTTCCCAACACATTACTGCTAATTGGAGAGGCACCAACAAATGATGAACTGCGCCTTGAAAACAAACATTCCTTCTCAGAGGTTTCATAAGGTAGACCCCGTGCTTCAGGTGTGCTCGGCTGCTTGTCTTGCAGGTTGTTTCCTCCTCAGGTGCGACGTGCTCGGAGCTGCTGAGCCGTCACAGAAGGGGTTGGATCGTTGACTCCTTCACGATCGAGGAGGGGCTTCCAGGACCCTTCCCCTATGAGCTGGGCAAGGTGAGAAACCAGCCGGTCGGCAAATAAAGGGTTTAGCCAGACTAGACAATGTATTCACTTTCAAAATCAAATACCAATCATCATGAATCAACAGATCTATTTAAAACACGTAGACTTAGTCTGTTCTCTCCTGAAGGTTTCTTCCCTTTTTTCCCCCTGAAGGGTTGTTTGGGAGTTTTTCCTGATCCGATGTGAGGTTTTGGGACAGGGATGTCTAAATGTACAGATTGTAAAGCACTCTGAGACAAATTTCTAAATTGTGAAAATGGGTTATACAAATGAACTGAATTGAATTGAATTGTTATTTCATCAAGAAAATGAACAAATTGGTTCTTCCAGATAAATATCGAGCGGAGCTATCCAGTACACTTTGATCTTTTTGGGGAAGGAGTGGACGAGGACCCAAAAGGAGTTCTCTCCATTCACAAGGAATCCGGCACCGTGTACGTGCACAGGGCCGTGGACTACGAGGAGCATGCAATGCTGAAGGTTAGACTTGCGTAAAATATCCAGAAACATCTAGAAACAACACCTTTTTCATATAACTGCTGTAACGTTTGGCACGCTGATGCACAATCTGTCATATTGGCAAGGGCGTCGTTCGGTCTATTTTAGGGGGGCTTCAGTCCCCCCAAAATGTTCTTCAGCACCCCCAAATAATTTGGCATTATTGGCTTTAAAAGTTCGTCCAGCCGATGAGTTTAGCTCAAAGTAAATGATGCACGGAGTGACCTGTAAGTCCAGGTAGTTACAGAATGTCGGTATGAGCGAAATTCGAAATACAACAAATATCTATCGACATCCCTCTATTCGTTGCATAAAAATGTATTATTATAATATTTCCATTGAATGGTATATTTGACACTGAACTAGTTCATCTTTATCTCACTGATTGAGTCCAAATGAGCATAAAATATCACTATGACCCTGAAATTCTGTCTCTAACAATGGATGTCCGGGGGCCCACTCCAAAAAGAAATAATTGCCAAGCGCAAACTTAACCAGTCATAACTCTCCCCATTTTTCAATCCGTAGCTGAAATTTGAGGCCAGAAAGACCGATTCGTCAATTGAAACCTCATTAAAAGTTGAAATCACCATATTGGACATCAACGACAACCCTCCACGCTTTCAGAGGGATCTGTTTGGGATCAGCGTTGGCGAGGAAACGACACAAGGTAAAGAAAGACTGTAATTTCCTCTCACAACGTCGAATAAATGTACTTATTTCATGTCATGTCCCAACAGGATCACACCTCCTGACTGTAGTAGCCTTTGATAGAGACCAGAGAGGGACGCCAAATTCAACATTCCACTATGAAATCAAGTCTGTGGCTCCAAACACTCCAGACACAGAGTTTTTCATCGATGAGTCCGGATCGATTTCCTTCAAAGGGTGTTTGGACCACGAGGCAAGTGTCTGTATACAGAACACGCTGTTCAGAGCATCGCATCGTACGAGCTGTTCTTGTTCTGCAAGGTCTTCACTGAGACTAAGAGAATGCAAATGTAATCAATCACACGACTTTTTGGGAACGCAAGATACACAGATCATAATAGAAGGAAGAAGAATACAAAACGTACAAGTTCTGTTGACAGGTGGCTGAAATGTTCACCGTGGTGGTGGAGGCCAAGGACCACGGGGACGTGGTCAGTCTGTCCAGTTCAACCACGGTTGTCATCCATGTGGAGGGCGGCAACAACCACCTGCCGACCATCAGCGGACACACGGTAAGCCTGTTGGCCTGTTAGCAACATCAACAACACAATGGTTTTAGCACACGGTTGTAGTCCTACATATTTTTTACCACACAAATGCAATAATCCCAATTTTAATCTATGATTCTGATGTACAGTACATGTCAGATTTGACATATTGCTGTTGCCTTTTGAAAATATGACAGGACATTGTGTTGGTCAAAACATTAAACTTAAAAATGATATAATAAGAATAAAGGCCAAGCTTTAAAGCCAGAATATACAGTATATATATACATACACATATATATATATATACACAGATATATATATACATATATATACAGTATATATTCAAATACTGTCTATAAAAAACAATGTAGGAGGTAAATAAATTGTTCCATTATTTCCAAAGCAGATAAAATTATTATTAGTATAATTATTAGTATAAATGTCTTTTTGAACTTATGAGCAAAGAAACAAACAAAACAGATAAATAGGCAAAAAATAGAATGTAAAACATGAAAAGATAATAAATGGAAGAGGAATTCATGCTGCAAATTAAAATGTTCACAATAACTTTAAAAACATAAAACCTTTTCCAGTTTTACTTCCTCATATCATTATTTTAGGGCACAAAGTGTTCAGCAAATCATTTTATCAGTAATTCAATTATATATAGTTGACTATATGACTATAAGCTGACTTCAAGCGGGTGGACATCCGGAAGGCGGCAGGTCCCGACCACATCCCGGGGCGCGCCCTCAGAGCATGTGCAGACCAGTTGGCAGGAGTCTTCGCAGACATCTTCAACCTCTCCCTGTCCCAGGCTGTTGTTCCTGAGAGCTTCAAGATGTCCACCATTGTGCCTGTCCCCAAACACCCCAAGGTAACCTGCCTGAATGACTGGAGACCCGTAGCCCTCACCTCGATTGTCAGTAAATGCTTCGAGAGGTTGGTCAAGGACTTCATTTGTTCCATGTTGCCTGCCACGCTGGACCCATGGCAATTTGCATATCGTCAAAACAGATCCACCGACGACGCAATTGCCATGGCACTTCACCGCCCTTTCCCACCTGGAGGGAGGAACTGTTGTGCGAATGCTGGTTGTGGACTACAGCTCAGCGTTCAACACTATTGTTCCCGCCAAGCTCGACACCAAGCTCAGAGGTCTAGGCCTGCACTCTACCATGTGCAGCTGGATACTGGACTTCCTGTCGGGCCGCCAGGTGGTGAGGATGGGCAGTACCACCAGAGCCGCTGACCCTCAACACGGGAGCCCCTCAGGGATGCGTGTTGAGCCCTCTCTACTCCCTGTACACCCACGACTGCACGGCCATGCACAGCTCAACGTCATCATCAAGTTTGCTGACGACACAACAGTGTTGGGGCTGATCACCGACGGCACGAGACAGCCTACAGGGAGGAGGTTGGATCACTGGTACAGTGGGGCCAGGAGAACAGCCTCGTCCTCAACGACAAGAAGACCAAGGAGCTGATCGTGGTCTACAGGAAGCGGAGAGGAGAGCACACCCCATCTCCATAGACGGAGTTGCAGTAGAGGGTCAGCAGCTTCAAGTTCCTCGGCGTGCACATCTCCGAGGACCTCACATGGACCACGCACACCACTCACGTGGTGAAAAGGGCCCAACAACGCCTGTATTTCCTTAGGCGACTGAGGAAATTCAACATGGCCCCGCATCCTCAGAACATTCTACACCAGTACCATCGAGGGTGTTCTGACAGGTTGCATCACCGTCTGGTAGGGAACTGCACCGCCCTGGAGCGAGGGCACTACAGAGGGTGGTGCGGTCGGCACAGTACATCGTTGGAGGTGAGCTTCCTCCATCCTGGACATATACACCAAGCGGTGCGTGGCCAGGGCCAAACGGATGATGAAAGACAATAACCACCCCGGCCACAAACTGTTCACCCTTCTACCGTCAGGCAGGCGATACCGCAGTATCAAGTGCCGCACAAACAGACTGAGGGACAGCTTCTTCAGTCAGGCCATCAGGCTGCTGAACAAGGACTGAGACCCTCATTAACACTATACACCAGAACATATTCTGTGAATATCTATGGCCATGGTGTATATTTTATTACATTGTTTTATATATATATATATTGTATATATATATTGTATGTATATACATATATATATATATATTGTCTCAAAAAAGTGTATATTTTATTACATTGTTTTATATATATATATTGTCATGATGTATATTCTATTACATTGTTTTATATACATATATTGTTAATACTTTCTTCTTTTTTTTGTGTGGATATTGTATAGTTTATTCTCATTCTTATTCTTTTTTTAGTCTGCTACTGCTGTCGGGTGTTTTGCACATAAGAATTTCACAAACCGATTATACTTGTATAAAAGGGGATGTGACAATAAAAACTTGAAACTTGAAACTTGGAAGGAATATATCAACCCTGTATCACGAAAACTGCGTTCCCCCAGAACTAAAACAAAATTGCACATTAGCTTTTAGTTCTGGGGGAACGCAATTTTCGTGATTCAGTGTTGGAATAGATACAACAGATTTTTGAACCCAGATAATTTTAAACTTATATTTTCCCTTCAACTCAGAGTAATTGTAGGTGAAAGATCAGCTTCACTATGACCACAGGGTGTGTTCATACTGGTCCTTTGGCACATTTCTTCCTGTTGGATTCAAAACCTTGGATTCGGGAAGTTTTTTTTTTTTTTTTGGGCGGGGCTGTGAAATAAGACGGGTTTAAATACAATGAGAAGAAAAAAGGTTTTGAGTAGAATATTGTGAACACAGCGTGTCATCAACACTGTAACTATCAAAACACACACACTGTTTGGGCATGAGAGGTTCAGCAGCAGAATTCTTTAAGAAACATTGTTGGGTTTTAGAGGGTTTGCAAAATAAAAGAGTTTCACCACATGAAAGAGCGGTTCTAGCGCCCCTGACGAACCGCCACTGTTCGTACCACAGGGGTCTGGCAAAGTAAAAGAAGACGAGATCGGCAGCTCTCCTCTTCGGCTGCACGCTTCGGACGAAGACGCCCCCAACAGCCGGGGCTGGAGAGCCACATACACCATCCAGGGCGACCCGGGGGTGGAGAACTTTGAAATCCAGACAGACCCAGACACCAATGATGGAATCCTGACGGTCATCAAGGTACGTGACGCTTCGCTGCATGCTTTACATTGCAGCGACACCCACCACTCGCCTAGTGTGTACTTACTACATAACCACGGTGTCTCGTTTCAGCCTTTCGACTTTGAGGCGGGAGCACGCGTGGAGCTGACCATTTCAGTGGAAAACGAGGCGCCGTATTCCTCCTGTAGAGTGACGGAGAAGACGCCCTCCGGCCTCTGGAAGGTCGACTCCGGCGACGGCGAGCCTCGCTCGGTAAAAGTCGCCATCGAAGTCGAGGACGCCAACGACGCCCCGCGGTTCAGCGCCGCCGTCAAAGAGGCCGCGCTGGAGGAGAACGCACCCGTTGGCACCTGGGTGGAGAAGGTGACCGCCGTGGATGCCGAATATATTACAAAGCCTGATTATTTTTAACAGATCTGGCTCACAAAACGTACCATTTATCACTCGACCTTGACAAAAGTCCAGTGGCCGAGTTACAGGGGCGTCTTAGGCCTATTTTAGGGGGACTTCAAAAGTAACATTTCTCGTCAGCCAGGATTACAGCCGGGAGTTTAGCTCAAAGTAAATGACCGTGTTTACATGCATTCGAATAACTGGCTGAGTCGGACTGAAATCGAATCATCCGTTTCATGTAAAAACCTTTGTTCGACTATGTGCGGTCCGACTACGATCCGATTAACACCCCTGGATAACTCGATCCGATCCGGTTGATAATTCGACTATCGCGGCATGTAACGGTGAATTGGATTAAGAACTGGACTTTGCGTCTTTGCGCATGCTTGAGATCCCGCCGCCCTCTCTCCCATGTCGTGACCCGGAAGTCGAATGAGACGATAAATTGTCACTGCCGGGAGCCTGGCCGGCAGAAAACAAACAAACAACGCTATGGAGAACACAAGAGCCACCACACATTTCTGGACCGAAGAGCAGACAGAATTTATGCTTAATGTATTGAAATGTTGATGTTGTTGTTGTTGGTTGTTGTTGGTGGTGGTGAAGAGGTCAAGCGGAAATGGCTGTATCACCACGAGTTGTAATGAAAGCAGCGCCACCTATCGTATCGGATATGACATGCTTTCAAAGGCCAATGATTCGAATTACTCACTGCCATGTATATTGGGATAATAGCAGATCCCCCAAAAGATAGCATAGTCCGACTAAAGCAAGATTCGAATTATACCATCATGTAAACGCACTGAATGATGCACGAACTGAGATTGTAAGTCCAGGTAGTTACAGAATGTGGTTATCGGTAGTTATTAACGGTGTTACCTGCCTACATTTAGATTTACTTGAGGCGAATGAAAGGGAAGAGTTAGAAACTATTTCCATTGAGAGAGCAAATTCGAAACACAAGACATAACTATCGACATCGCTCTATTCTTTGCATTAATATTATAATATTTTAAAAGGTATATTTGACACTGAACTAGTTAATCTTTATCTCAGTGATAGTCTCCAAATGAGCATAAAATATCACCATGACCCGAGGCAAACATAGCCGCTAATACCACTCCCCTTGGGGCTTAGCTCCCCCCCTTTCTTTAAATCCGACGAACGCCCCTGCCTAGTTATAATATGTGAAAGCTCTAATCTGGGACGGCCGATCGTAAAAACTGCATTTGTCCTCAGGTACAAGGTGGGAAGTGACCCTGCCGGTTGGGTGACGGTGGATCCACAAACGGGAGACGTCACGACGGCCGAGACGCCAGACAGAGAATCTCCTCACGTCGTGAACGGCGTCTACACCGTCGTGCTGCACGCGGTGGACGACGGTAAAACTCAAAAAGCGTTGCTCAATGGCACCGGCACAAACCAATTACTTGATATTTTTATGGTCGAGGAAAATGTTTCATTTCAATCTCTACTGCTTTGTAGCACGGCCATGCTCGACTAGACGAGTGTCTGTTACTCTGAAGAAATCAAACTGGCGATGGCGTTTGTGTATTTGATCTAATGTTGACTTAAATACAAGTTGATTAATATCTGCAACATGAACCAATTATAAATATACTACTACCCTGACAGGAATCAAGCCAAAAAGAGCCGAATAAACTCGACCAATACACATTGTTCTCTCCATCTTGGACTGGTAAGCCACCATCGACGGGTACGGCCACACTGACGATCCACGTGACGGACGAGAACGACAACGTGCCTCAGCCGACGGCGGACTACGTTCACGTGTGCGTGTCCGACAGCCCGACCACCGCCAACATCTCGGCCTTTGACCCGGATGAAAACCCCTTCGGGGGGCCTTTCACGTTTGAGCTGCTGGGCGACGTCAAGAGAAACTGGAAACTGAACCCCTCATATGGTCGAGGCAGCTTTCACATGGAGTGGAATATTCAGAGTATGCATTAGAAAAAGAGCAAAAATAATGTCTTCTTCTCACAGGATACACAGCGGGCCTGGTGAAGGAGCCCGGCGTGTCGGCCGGCCCGCATACGATCGATCTGAAGATCTCCGACATGCAGGGAAAGTTTGCCGTCTACAGCCTCGGCGTCACGGCGTGCGACTGCTCCGTGACGTCCGACTGCCGAAGCCGCGCGGCCACGAAAGCCGCCTCCGGAGCGATGGGCGTCGCGATGTTCGCCTCGCTGCTTTTACTCGCGTGTAAGACATTAAATTGCCGCCGAGAGGGACGCTTCGACGCAGTCGCAATTCTGAATTTGTGCGGTCTCCTCGCCGACAGTTGTGCTTCTGATGGCGGTCGTCGTCACCTGCAAAGAAGAGTCCATTGCTCTGGACAGCAGGGATTCTTCCGGTGAAACCCTCCTGGTATACAACACTGAGACACCGGGAACCGACTGCCAGGTCGCCGCTTTAAAACATCTGCAAACAAAACGTGTGATAGTTTTTCCCAGATTTGTGTGCATGCAAATATCGGTAACTGCCCCTCCCCCCCTCCTCCGCCAGGTACCTAACAGTTTCCTGCCACTGACCGTCGATGAGCCGCAACACATCAAAGCTTCGACGACGGTGGGAAAAGATGCAAATTATGTCGACAGTTTTAAAAATTAAATAGCAATATTTTCCAGATTTTAACGAGGGTAAAAGATGCAAATTGTTGACCATGTTTTTTAATTAAATTGCAATATTTTAGATATTTACGAGGGCAAAAGATGCAAACTATGTCGACCAAGTTTTTTTATTAAATAGCAATATTTGACATTTTAACGAGGGTGAAAGATGCTAATTATGTCCACCAAGTTTTCAATTAAATTGCAATATTTTAGATATTTCCGAGGGTAAAAGATGCGAACTATGTCGACCAAGTTTTCAATTAAATTGCATACATTTTCAGATATTCTTACGAGGGGCACAATGTTGTTCTTTCAAAGCTTTTCTCACAGTTTGAAGATAACGTGCTTTGTACAGATTAGTATTTGTGTGTGAACTAGTCGTCAACATTATCCGTTTATATCACTCAACAGGTTTTAGGCACAACTTTGATCGACCATTGCTTGAGACATTCCAGAAGGGAGAGTTCTTCCTACCTATTCAACGGGGACTGGAACCAGGTATCATGCACTCATTGAAGGTCAACTATCAGTTAGAAGTGTGCATGCAAATAATTCCTGTATCACTCTTTCCTCTTCATCATAGAAGACTTGGACAGCTAACGCCTCTAAGGGCTTCCAGAGCAATCGGCAGGTAGACAGTTGCTCGAATCGTCCTCATCGCTCATTACTTTGACGACGCAGCTAAAGAAACTTACTTTAGTTTTATTTATTGTACAGATCGATGACACGAGCACAATGGATTTCGGCTACAAGAGGAAGTCGAGCAAGAGAAGGGAAGCAGCTCTGCTAAGCCTGCTGCGTGAGGTTGGTATCTGAATGTTAAAGCATGCAGATTGATCACAGGATGGTAAGACTCGTTTCTTTCCACTAATGCAGAAACTCTCTGGCCTGGAGACGGAAGAAGATCTACGAGAGTACCCGCCTCACCTCTACGCCGATGAGGGGGACTCGGGCACCGTCTCGGAGCTGGATAGCATCTCCATTCCTGACGAGGATTCGGTCGAGGAAGCGACGAAAGACTTGGGCCCCAACTTCAAGCAACTGGCGGTCATTTGCAAACCACCACATACACAAAACGATGCTTATCAGACATGATTTGTTCTCGAGCGGTGAAACAAAAGGGACATTTTGGAAAACCATATATGGGCTGCGGTCGATGAGTCTGAAGATGACCTCCTGTCTATTCCTAGGCACTTGACCTCTTTGGAATAAGTCATGCGGTCGAGGAAAGATGGAGATTAAGAGTTATGAAAAGACAAACTACACTTTCACTACAAGATGAGGCGGGCATGATGAAACATTCACCCCATGTATTCATCATAGAACCCAAACAGAAGTCCTTCATGTGCAATATTTAACTGTAATATCAATATTTCCTTTGAGCATAATGTGGCTTTAAGTTTTGCGTAATACCATTTTTGCCATTGACGACTCATCATACCCTCGCAAGTGTGGAACTGTCCATGGCATGGAAAGTATTCCATCATAAATATGGGGATTACTTTATTACAAAAGGTGTGAATATAGATATAAAATACAGGCGGCCTATTATGAATGTTTATCATAAATAATGTGTAGATTGAAGCAGCATGTACATTTCTCCTGCTATTGATTTTTTTTTTTACAGATTAGAAGTGAATAAACATACAATAAAGAGAAATGGTTCACACAATCTGAGTCAGCAACATGAATCCACTAGCGTATGACTGTAAAAGAGTTAGACTGGTGAAAGATAAACATCGTTCTATGGAAATGTTGCAGGCGCATCGTCTTCCTTAGGGCTGGATCAGTGTATCCTTTGCTAAAGGAGCCAAGGAAGGACGCATTGAAGTGCATTTAGAGAGCTCTCTTTAGCCACTTGGATGCCTTCAGGTCATTTCACTGGTCAGGAACCTTCCCAAGCAGCCGCGCTGTGGTTTTAAAGTCGATGGATGCCGATGCATCACCAGAGATGGAAGCCATTTGGTTAAGTATAGTATTTAATAGCAACTGTTACAAAGTCCTCCAGATTTTAATCTTACAAATAGGAACAAAATTAAGTAGAGCTGTCCTCCAAAAAGCAATTGGTTACATTTGGACAGCCAAGTAGACAGTAGAATGCAATGTATTTAGCCCCCAAAAATCAAAATTAAACAACCTACTGTGTGTGCCTGCTGGCCGGTTCAAAAGACACATTCCACATTGCATTTTACCAAGCCAACTGCAAATTAATAAATTTGCTTCCAGCATACAGCTGCTTGATTTAAAATAAATTCCTCTCCCATTTCATACAATAAAAAAATGTGAATTTGGGATCGAGGGAAACAAAATTAAAATAAATATCTTAAACTTATATTGGGGTAAAGAAAATAAAGGGGGAGGTACTTTTTTAAATAAGTAGAAAAACTACAATATTTACAGAAAAGGATTAACAAAAAAAAGAAAGTGCCTTCACAACCTCCCACTAGCAATTTTGGGGAGGAGCTCGGCGGCGCTCTGCCCTCGGCGGCCCCGGCCCCTGAAGCCTCGGCCTCGCAGGAAGCGGCCGGGCACGCCAAATGTTTCCATGTTCATCTTCTTCTCCTCCGCCCAGGTGGTTCTCCTGCAGAAGCGCAACAAAAAAAAGGTTTATATTGTTGAGCATGACAATCCACTGAGGTGACAAATTAGATAAGAAAACTTTAAGTGGGGAAACTCATTTGCCACCAACAAGTCATAAACCAAAAAATATAAACAAAACCAGAACAAGCCCCATAAAGTGTGACTATTAGAAAGTTGCTAGATAAAAAACAAAATGTAAAACCTAAAAAGTGCCAATTAAAAATAAATAAAAACTGCTGCTGGAACCAAAGACAGTCTCAGTCAGTGGAACACAGGCATCACGAGTCGCTCACTGAATAAACTTGGGAGTTCATTAAAAACACCGTGTCATGGATGCCCTTCAAAATAAACTGTTTTTAGCCCTCGTTCTCTTTCATATGGTGACCTCTAGCGAGGCCGGTAAACGATTGCATAATCACCTGGGTGTCAGGTCGGAGGAGATGTTGTCGAAGAAGCATTTGGCTTTGTCGTAGTACTTCTCTCCGATAGAGTCCTCCTGCAGACCCGGGCCGTCCTGGGCCTCGCCGGACTCCACCTTCTCCACTGAGACAAGTCACAAAATAACTAAATGCACACAGTAAATAGCTTGACGCGACTGTTCCCTTCAGGGATCTCCTTTGAAAGGCAACATACCCACGACCTCCTTGGTGAGCTCGTCTTTAAACTGAGCGTTCGCCGTTTCAAAGTCAAAATCGGACTCAAACTGCAAGGTGGTGGCCTTGGAGTTCTTCACGAGGAGTTGGCCTCTGCTTCGGTTCCTGGACCTGCGATTGCCTGAAACCAGAAAGATTTCAGAAGAATCATCAAACACTGAAACAGGTTTGCGTCAGCCGGTTCATCTGGTCTCGGACATTTGCATGTCTGAGACACAGCAGAGCGATTCGAGTTTACTTTGAAAATTCCTGCTTCTTGGAACAATCTAGAAAGTGAATTTCTAATTGTGATACCTTGTTTCTGCCTCTGCTTCAGGTCCTCAGGGCCTTGGACCTTTGCTACACTCGGCTGAGATGCTGCCCGACCTAAAAAGACAAATAAATTAAATGGTTAAGTCTTCAGATGAAACGAGTGCTTCCTCTTGCATGTTATGAGCCGCTGTTTTTTTGAGTCATCTTACTGGCGGGGACGTTCTCCTTCTGGACCGGGCGCTGGTTTGGACGAACGGGCGGTTTGCCTCGAGGCGGGCTCAAAGTCTTCCCACCCTTCTGGGCGGCACCGTCCATGGGCACCGTCTGCACAGCCTGCTCCACCATGGGGACCCTTCTGGCTGGGATGCCATGAAGTCCTGGTACTGAGGGAGCAGACACACGGAACAATTAAGGTGCCATGTGGAACCGAAAATGGTTCTTCAGCGCGATGCCATAGAGGAAACACTTGTTGGTTCCACAAAGAACCTTTCAAACCAGGGTTCTTCAAGTTTAAAGAACAATTTCCTTATATTTTTCTTAAAATAACCTATAAAAGGTGTCTCAAAGAACCTTCAAAACATGGTTATTTAAAAGAAACATTTCCTTAAATAGTTCTTCAGAGAACCTAAAATGGTGACTCAAGGGGGGAAAAAAAATGGTTCTTCAGTAGGTGATGGTTCTTCGTAGAAAACATATAGCCTAAAGAACCATTATTTTTCAATGGTGGGGCTTGAAGAGCAGATTTATATGAGAACTAGCCACTGTCATTGCACCTAAGCATTGGAACATTTTTTAATTAAAAAGTATAAAATATGACCGTACCGAGGCCCAGTGCTGCATTGTACTGCTGGTTGAGGAGCGTCGTGGCAGCCAGCTGGTTGTAGGTGGGCAACATGTCCCGGTAGGAACTCCAGCGTGGGTGATATGCAGCAGAGGAGTTGCCCAGGGATGACTGAAATAATAAAGTTACGACCAAAAGACACCCCGTTTTATCTAGAGGATTATGATTTTTGATGAACGGCGTGTGTAAATGTTGAAAAAGTCTGCAAAAATCTCAAACATGCACACACCTGTACAATGGCAGGGTCACGAGGCAGTCCGTGGTGTGGTTTCGATGGCTCAGACACGGTGATATCTTTGATGTCACTTCCTCTGAAGATTATGTATTCATAAGTTTCATCTTTGGGCGGCGCTGGTCTTTCAGTGTACCGGTCCTCTGTCCCATAGGATTTAACTGTTGGGAATTTAAAAAAGGCAATGGTAAAAAATAAATAAAAAACACTTTTGAAATACAGATTAGACTCTACCATCATGAGATTATTAGCGGGGAAACCACGTGTTCCATCCACACCTACCTTTAGCCAAAGCCACGGTGGATCTATCGGTGTCGACAGACGACAATATTCCTTCATACCGCATCTGCGCCTTGGATATCAAACTAATTTTACTTCCAATGTACGGGGTTCCTCCTCCGGCACTCATGGTCGCAGAGAAATTATGTTTTTCTTTTTCAAAGTCAAAAGAGCTGTGGCTAAAATCACAGAGCACTTGTTGAACCGCGGCGCGCACATCAGACACGAATCAAATCGGATCAGCCGCGTGCACAAATAACGAGCAGCTGCGCGCTTTATGAGCTCGTCATCCGACACGCCCATGGCGCGCACCCGCGGGCGAGTTTGTCTCTAAAATCCTCTATTATCTTATGATCATATTAGGCTGTATCGTATCATACTATTTCAGATAATCAATTGGCATTTGGATGGCAAAAAGAAAAGTGAACTGGAATAGATAGAAATGGCAGTGTGGAGATTAACATGCCAAATTGCCATTTAACAAATAATAATTAGGCTAAAAATAAAGTCATAGGAAAACTGAAAAAATAAAATATGTATAATATTTGTATGTATTGATTTTATATAAAGTCAAAGGAAAACTGAAAAAATAAAATATGTATAATATTTGTATGTATTGATTTTATTTTTATATCTATATATAAAAATAAAATCAATACATACAAATATTATACATATTTTATTTTTTCAGTTTTCCTTTTAACATATACATGACATGATTACTTTAAGTAGTACAATATAATGTTTTAATATAAAATATATTATTTTCTATATAAAATGGCACATGCAAAATTCCTCACAGCTGTATTGGATGAGATGATTGCTTATATATATATATACACATATATATACACACATAGATAGACATATATATGTATATACATATATATACATACATATACATGTATTGGCCTATACCAGAATATGACTAGTAGAGATGACTGTGCTCCTATGGTTGCACAGTTGTAACTTTTTAATACATGACAGTAGCATTAGCTTACATTTAACTTTATATTTCAAAACCGAAAACAATGTAAAAGTGAGCGCACGTGGGACTTCCACCACGGTGAGTCCCTGCTGACAGCACTGTCTGCTCTCAACGAGGAGGGGGGAGGGGGGGAGGGGGGGGGGGGGGGAGGCGTCCTCACGAGCCTCACGAGCCTCACGAGCCTCTTTACAACAGCTACTTCACGTGTTGGCCAAAATACTGCAGCCATCTTGCCCCGCGCACCAAGAGTGAGTAAACTCTGAAATTAGACGTGTTGGCTCGTCGTAAACCACGTTATTATTCCCCCAATAGTAACGCGGTACAATTGTGAAACTAAATCGCCATTGGGTTTGTGTAAACACGTCGGCGACCGCGTAATATTTGACGAAGGCCATTCGTCTCCGACACGTTGTTGTTCCGTCTCGTATGTCCCCTGGAATGACAGCTGAAGCCATTGGTACCGCCTTTTAGAATGCGCAGCAGCCAATCACAGCCCGCGGAAAACCCCTCCGCAGAGACGTTTGGCCGTTGTGCGCACGCGCACGTCAGTTGGTAAGTCCCTCGCTTCTCACAAGCTCGCGGGAGTGTGAAGATGGCGGTTGGTTCCGGACCGTTGGATGAGCTTTTTTTACACACAGAGGTGAATAAAGCGGTAGTTTGTCATCCCGTGCCGTCTGGAGAGTCACACCCGTCGTTCTCGTGTCACAACAACCACCGGTGTAGGCACGAGGCAGCCGGTAATTACATGGCTATAGTTACCGGACAGCGGGGTAACGCGAGCTAATGTCCAGCTGGGACTTGGTCGAGACGATTGCCAGAGCAGGTACGCTGTAACTACTAATGCTGTTTTCCTCTTTGTCTCTCCGGGTATACGCAAAAATCAAGCGCCGGAGTCGAGTGAGATAAAAAATAAATAAATAAAAAACGTACGAGTTTTTGCCCCCATCACAATCGAGATCCGTCCGTGCGTTGAAGTTGCGTTGAAGTTGCCGAGGGGGAAGAGGAGAGGGGGGGGGGGGGTCTCATCATAACGAGCTCCCCCATGGTCCAACCATGGATGCGTCGACGGCCAGCACGGACTCCACCGCGGGACGCGACCCCGACGGGACACTTGTTGCTGGCGGCGCCGCTACTCCGCCGCTCACGAACCACGGGGGGAAAGTCGTCTCGCACTCGGCGCAGACTTTCAACGGGAGCCGCATTGTGAACTCTGAGTATTCAGGAAGTGGCGACTCTCTCGTGGGGGCGACGCCGACGAGTGGCACCGGCGGCGGGGGTAGCGTGATATCCGTCGCCGGCGGAGCGGCGGTGTCAAAAGGTCCGGCCGGCGGCGCCATAACGCACCCCGCGTCAAGCAGCGTGATCCAGACGCCGCTCGCGACCCCGCCGAGCGGCGTCAGGCCGCCCGCGCAGCCCTCGGGGGCAACTTTGAACGGGACAGACGACGCGGGGCGAGCCGCGGCGGTCACGACGACGGGTCACGCGGGTTACGGCATCCGGACCCCGCTTGTCAACAGCAGCCAGCCGTCCGGCCCGGTGCCCTTCACCGCCGGGTCGCACATCATCAAGGCAGAGGCGCCCACAACAACAACAATGCAGACGGTCCCCCCGCCGCCGGCTGTCACTCACGGTGCTGTCCGGTTTCCGTCGACGGTAGCCCTGACGCCCCAGATGTTGGCCCCGAGGCTCCCCCAGACCTCACCGGGACAGCCCAGCATCGGCCTGCATAACATCCAGCTCCCCCCTGGTGAGTGAGCTCGTTCATTTACACACGTGACTCCTGGTCCCTTTACTCCATTTGATTGGAAAAATAAACATTGAATGATTATTTTTCTTTTCTAATACAGAATATATAAATGTTTAGAGCACGTGTCCTCTCAGATTCACCACGATGCCCTATAGATAACACTTATTGGTGGTGATTTCTGGTTCAGGGATGGTGCTTGTGCGCAGTGAGAGTGGACAGTTGCTGATGATTCATCAGCAGGCTCTGGCCCAGATCCAGGCCCAGGCCCAGGGAGGCATGGCACCTCCGACCCCTACACCAACAAGCATGCCTCCTGGACAGGTACGGCCCCCTTCTCTGCCTTGAAAAAGCTCTGTGTCAGCGTTATAGTCCACGAACAGCATTGTTGTGTTGTGTATTTTCCTCATGCCACAAAGTCTGCCACAGGACAATATCAATTTGTATTTAATCGGGGACGTGTGATCAATTTGCGTAACACATTCCTATGAGATGAAATTGGATTTTAAAGAGTGAGACGGAAGAGCTTCAACTATCGTATCGTGGCGATGTTATTAGATCGCCGATCATTAAACGATGTGTCATTTTAACGTGAAATCGGGAGACGTCTTCTAAACTGTGTGTTGTCCACCGTCTCCAGGCTCCTGGAAACATCATCAGACACGAAGTCGCCCCCAGCGCAATCCGTCAAGGCTGTCCCGGCCCGGCGCCACTCCCTGCGACCACCACTCTTCACAGACCTCCCATCCTTCAGGTGACCCTGCCTGTGTGTTGGCGTCAAAGCGATTTCTCATTCTGGTCGCTTGTCCCGCTGGTGTCCGTAAGACTGACTGACGGATGACACAAAGTGGCTCTTTCACTGTGTGGCACATGAACTGGTCATATCAGAATGTACTATAATACATTATTAAAAGGACACTCAAAGTGAGTGCAGTTAGCCTCAATGGAAAGGATACAAATACACAGTCATTCTCTAAAAGATGGGTTGTTAAATTCCATGTTTTTTGATTGCCTGCGGTTATTGGTAATCTATTATCGTAGAGTTGAGACCTAGATTGAGGCACGGTGTTTCTTTATCAAGAGCACACGCAGAAACGTCTCAGCAGATTTTTCCAGCTACAAACAACGTGTGCTTTTACAGTCATTTTTTGAGGAAGCATACCCAACTTTAATCCAATGCAGGGGAGGAACACCTGCTTCCTCTTAGGAAGCAACTCTAAAGCCCCACACTCTTCTGCAATGACTTGAGATTAGGCTTTTTGGATCATTTGAACAACCTAAATAACCGTGATGATGGTGATGTCTCGTCTTCCCAGAGCTCAGTTGGGGCTGCAGTACCAGGAATTACCCCCAGGACTGTCGGCCACACAGCTGGGACCACGGTGACCTCAGTAACAATAAGCAAAGTGAGTGGTGTCTCCGCCCCGAGGGGATCGGATGGAGCCGCGCGACAGTCGTAGGATAAAAATAATAAAAAAGAGCAAAAGATGTATACCGCGATCATTCCAAAATGAAACGTCAATGTGTTCATAATCTGAAAGCTCTGTGTGTTTGGCAGGAGACGATGGAGAACGTGAAGAAGTGTAAGAACTTCCTGTCTACATTGATCAAGCTGGCGTCCAGCGGGAAGCAAACCACGGAGACTGCAGCCAGCGCGAGGGAGCTGGTCAAGGACCTGCTGGTGAGCGAGCCCCGCAGACCGGAGAAAACTGCTCTCTGAGCCCTCTCATTGAACAGGGATATGGTCATATCACAAATAAATACAATTATTGACTTAAATAATTCCCGCTTCTCCTTTAAAAAAAAAAATGAAAACATCATCTGTATCTGCAAGTCACGGCACTTTATGCCTGAATGTTAGGAGGGCAGACTGGAAGCGGAGGATTTCACCAGCAGATTGTACAAAGAGCTCAACTCCTCACCCCAACCGTACCTTGTGCCTTTCCTGAAGGTAAGATGGCTTATATTCTACTGTCATGTTCTACTTTGCAGCAAAATACATAACGAAAACAAAAATCTTTCTAAGTGCATTTCTGTAAAAAATATTACCTGTTTCTTATCTTTCGCAGAGAAGCCTCCCAGCCCTGAGGCAGCTCACCCCGGACTCGGCAGCCTTCATCCAGCAGAGTCTGGTCCCCCAGCCGGCTGCGGGTCCAGTGCCCTCCACCTCACCCATCCCCACCACGGTGGTCCTGGGCAGCCCGGCGGCCCGTCTCGCGGCTCCGGTCAGCAGGCCTCAGTTCCAGCCGGTCATCAGCAAACCGGGACTGACCCCCTCACTGGTAAACCCACTAACACATATTTAGTACAGGGTTCGTACGGTTATGGAAAACCTGGAAAAGTCACGGCATTTTAAAATGGTTATTTCCAGGTCTGGAAAAGTCCTTTAAAAAAAATGAAACTACAAATGTTTTGAAAAAAGTCCTGGACATTTGTTTTACTCGCATGTTCATTTACGCTGAGTTTGAAATGATGAATATGATTTTAAAAGAAAGACGCTCAGATTATAAGCCCGGCAAGTGAACGCACCGTAACTGAAAAGTTCGGTGGCCGTAGCAACAGTAGCTCGGGGATAATCCACTATCATGTACACACCGAGGTCATGGAAATATGGTTTAAAGTCCTAGAAATCCATTGGTCAAAATGTGTATGAACCCTGTTATCAGGTCTCTAACTTTCAGCGACATTTCTATTTCCTCTCCCTGACAAAAAAAAAAGTTACATATAACTCTGCTGATATCTACACAATCTGCATTTTGACCTTCCTCCATGCAGGTCATGCAGGCCCAACAGCAGAGAGCAATGTTTAAACCTCAGGCAGCCTTACCGGCGACCCCCATGGTGACTCTCAGGAATCAGGCCCCTGGCCGCACCATGCTGGGGCAGCAGCCGGTCCAGCTGAAGGCGCTGCAGCCAGGTGAGGACGTCGGATGTGGTCTCAGTCTTCTCGTCTTTCTGTGTGTGTGTGTGTGATATTCATTTGAGATTTGGTGTCTCTACCAGTTCCCGTGAGGCCGGAGCTGTCGTCCTTTTCTAGACACGCCTCCGCTGCGTCCTACAGCCTGGCTCAAAAGATCAAGCTGAGGGAGGCGGTTGGCAAGTAAGACGAATGGTTACAACATTCTAATCAGTTCCAACATGATTGTCCTTTTTTAACCACGCAGGTTTTTACTGACTGCAGGTGGAAAATGTACTTTTGGAACCTCTTAGAATGCGTCCAGAAAAATAAAACCCTTTATTTAAACCCCTTTTTACAACTTACAAATGTGGAGTTGATGGACAGATGTTCAGTTCGTAGGGATGAGTCAGAGGTTCAACGCTTTATTTTGCCACACCTTCCGTTGACAGAGATGAGGACGACATCAACGACGTGACCTCCATGGCCGGCGTGAGCCTCTCCGAGGAGAGCGCGAATATCCTCGCAACCAACTCTGGACTCGTGGGCGCGGTGACGCATTCCTGTAAGGACGTGGCGTTCCTCCCCTTCGCCACCCTGCAGAGGAGGATGCAGGAGATAGGTGAGGCGCGTCCCAACATGTTTGACAGCGCGGCGTCCATCCATCCATCCATCCATCCATCAACCATCCATCCTCTCTAAGCCCCGAGATGCCTCTCTTCCAGGTCGGCGGTACGGTGTGAGCGACCTGGGTGCCGAGGTGGTGAACCTCGTCTCCCACGCGGCTCAGCAGCGCCTCCAGAACCTGCTGGGGAAACTTTCCCAAGTGGCTCAGCAGAGAAACGGCAACTTCAAGGTTTGTTCACCGCATCACGAGAGAGCGACCCGGACGAGTATCGAGGCTCCTCCCCCGCCGTCCACGGTTTTTACAACGCTGCCTTTTTGCCCGCGAGGGACGGAGACTTCCAACGACGTTTTGAGTTCACGCAAACGCAAGAATCTCTTTTGTTTTGTTTAACCTTTTTATTGCGTAACATTGTGCCCTCGCTGTCTGTGCAGGAGGATGACGCGTGTGAGCAGAGCAGTGACGTTCGGGCTCAGCTCAGGTTCTTTGAGCAGTTGGACCATCTGGAGAAACAACGGAAGGAGGGCCAGGAGAGAGAGATCCTCCTGAAGGCAGCTAAGGTGCAGCGCAACTCTCAGATAATAATACTGATCACAAAGATATGTCCAAAGGGCGAAACTCACTTGGCAAAAGATTGTAGTAAAAGGTTTTTGGGTAGAAGAGTAAGTACAATCATGTGGATTCACACACCTGCTGTCAAATAGTGTAAATATATGTATGTATATAAATATATGCATGTGTGTATATATATTTATATCCGTGTATATATGTGTGTATTTATATAAATATATATGTGTATCTATGTATATATATGTGTGTGTATATATATACAGGACTGTCTCAGAAAATTAGAATATTGTGATAAAGTTCTTTATTTTCTGTAATGCAATTAAAAAAACAAAAATGTCATGCATTCTGGATTCATTACAAATCAACTGAAATATTGCAAGCCTTTTATTCTTTTAATATTGCTGATTATGGCTTACAGCTTAAGAAAACTGTAAAATCCTATCTCATAAAATTTTAATATTTCCTCAGACCAAGTAAAAAAAAAGATTTATAACAGCTGAGTGTTTGTCAAGGCTCAGGAAACCCTTGCAGGTGTTTCGAGTTAATTAGACAATTCAAGTGATTTGTTTAATACCCTACTAGTATACTTTTTCATGATATTCTAATATTTAGAGATAGGATATTTGAGTTTTCTTAAGCTGTAAGCCATAATCAGCAATATTAAAAGAATAAAAGGCTTGTACTATTTCAGTTGATTTGTAATGAATCCAGAATGCATGACATTTTTGTTTTTTTAATTGCATTACAGAAAATAAAGAACTTCATCACAATATTCTAATTTTCTGAGACAGTCCTGTATATGTGTATATATAAACGTGTGTGTGTGTATACAGGACTGTCTCAGAAAATTAGAATATTGTGATGAAGTTCTTTATTTTCTGTAATGCAATTAAAAAAACAAATGTCATGCATTCTGGATTCATTACAAATCAATTGAAATATTGCAAGCCTTTTATTCTTTTAATATTGCTGATTATGGCTTACAGCTTAAGAAAACTCTAAAATCCTATCTCATAAAATTTTAATATTTCCTCAGACCAAGTAAAAAAAAGATTTATAACAGCTGAGTGTTTGTCAAGGCTCAGGAAACCCTTGCAGGTGTTTCGAGTTAATTAGACAATTCAAGTGATTTGTTTAATACCCTACTAGTATACTTTTTCATGATATTCTAATATTTAGAGATAGGATATTTGAGTTTTCTTAAGCTGTAAGCCATAATCAGCAATATTAAAAGAATAAAAGGCTTGCAATATTTCAGTTGATTTGTAATGAATCCAGAATGCATGACATTTTTGTTTTTTTAATTGCATTGCAGAAAATAAAGAACTTCATCACAATATTCTAATTTTCTGAGACAGTCCTGTATATGTGTGTATATGTATGTATGTATATATATTAGGGCTGTCAGCGTTAACGCGTTAATCTATGCGATTAATTTGGCCACGTTAACGCACTAAAATATTTTAACGCAATTAACGCAACTTTGTTTACTTCCGGTGTTCGTTGAAGTTTTTACACTGTTTCCATTTTTAAAACAATTATTTCTCCGCGAAAATAAGGAGCAGAAATCAGTTTAACTCGTGGATGAATCAGTCGGGTTTCCTCCTGCTCCTCCTTCCTCCCGTCTCCCCCTCTGATACACAGAGGAACGGAGGGGCGACGTGTCGGGGGACGCGGCGCGGAAAGAACTCGACACACGAAACCTTCACCGTGATTGGTCAATCCGTTTGTCTGTCAACATTTAGCGAAAAAAACAACCAATGAACACTCAGTAAATCACAAAGGACCTCCCACCTCACGGGTGAGGCTCTATAGCAGCCTGTCAGTCAGAGAACCAGAGAACACGGCACCAGGACAACTGAGCCTCATTGAATAGAGCTGAGATTGTTCTGGAATGTTTGATGTATAACACGTGGGGGTGTGTCATATGCAAACGCCTTTAAAAGGTGAATTTACATTTTTTTGTAAAATGCATAAAATGCCTCCAGAGGGTTAACGTGACACATGTGAATGTCAGTCAGTTATCAAGGCCACTGGTTCTGCTGCTGTTCAGTGTTAAAGATGACAGGACCAATGGGGTCTCAATATATATATATATTTTTTACTAATCTGATGTTTCACTGAAGAAACAATTTATCATCCACAATATTAAATACATCGCTGGCACTTTATAGGTAGGAGCCTCTTTGAAAACACAGCTCTGTGTGAAGTTTGGTCTTTAAAAAGAAAAAAAACTTTTAATCGCGATTAATGAATTTCAAAATGTGCGATTAATTCGTTAATTTTTTTTAATCGATTGACAGCCCTAATATATATATATATATATTTACATAAATAAATATACATACATATACACACATATATATATATATAGTGTGTTTGTGTGTACAACACGTTTTCCATTACTTATGAATGGCTTTCAGTCTCGAGCGCGGCAGGAGGACCCGGAGCAGCTGCGTCTGAAGCAGAAGGCCAAAGAGGTAAGACGAGAGGATCGGGACGGTCGACTCGCGTCTCCTCGCGTCTCCTCGTGTCTCCTCGCGTCTCCTCGTGTCTCCTAGCGTCTCCTCGTGTCTCCTAGCGTCTCCTCGTGTCTCCTCGCGTCTCCTCGCGTCTCCTCGTGTCTCCTAGCGTCTCCTCGCGTCTCCTAGCGTCTCCTCGTGTCTCCTCGTGTCTCCTAGCGTCTCCTCGTGTCTCCTAGCGTCTCCTCGTGTCTCCTAGCGTCGAGTCGAGTCTCCTCCTCGTGTCTCCTCGCCTCCTAGTCTCCTCGTGTCTCCTGCCTCCTCGTCTCCTAGCCTCGCGTCTCCTCGTGTCTCCTAGCGTCTCCTCGTGTCTCCTAGCTGCCTCGTGTCTCCTAGCCTCTCGTCTCCTAGTGTCCTCGTGTCTCCTAGCCTCCTCCTCGTGTCTCCTAGCCTCTCAGTCTCCTGCCTCGTGTCTCCTAGCCTCCTAGCCTCCCTAGCCTCGTGTCTCCTCGCGTCTCCTAGCGTCTCCTCGTGTCTCCTAGCGTCTCCTCGTGTCTCCTCGTGTCTCCTAGCGTCTCCTCGTGTCTCCTAGCGTCTCCTCGTGTCTCCTAGCGTCTCCTCGCGTCTCCTCGTGTCTCCTAGCGTCTCCTCGTGTCTCCTAGCGTCTCCTCGTGTCTCCTAGCGTCTCCTCGTGTCTCCTCGCGTCTCCTCGCGTCTCCTCGCGTCTCCTCGTGTCTCCTCCTGTCTCCTCACGTTGAGGCGACGCAGGCCGGGGTTTTCACGTCGCCGTGTGTTCACCGTCCAGATGCAGCAGCAGGAGTTGGCTCAGATCAGGCAGAAGGAGGCCAACTTCACAGCGCTGGCAGCCATCGGTCCCCGGAAGAAGAAGATGCCGGACTCTCCATCCTCCTCCGCCGGAGCCGAGGTAACCGCTAATTACACAACATTCCCCACACGGTGGTCTGTGTCCGGGGCCAGCTGGATGAAGAACCTGTGGTGTGGCGTGTCCACAAAGTCTCCACTAAGGGCTTTCTTTCTTTCTTTCTTTCCTTCTTTCATTCATTCTTTCTCTCCACACTGGGTTCTCTGGGGAGCGGCCCACAACAGCAGAGGCTTTTCTCACAAACAGGCGGCTCACCACGCACCACCATAAAGGGCCCGTTTGATTCCCCCTTCATTGGATTACCGCGGTCATTTTGAAGCCGGTGCTTTATTTGTACAATCCGACGACATCGCCTCCTCTGTGCTGGTCTTCTGCACGGAGACGGCTTTTTAATGTTTATTGAAAAATACAAGAAATACATTTGGTTTAAACTCCTGGAAATCCATTGGTCAAAATGTGTAATAACCCTGATATATATATATATATGTGCGGGTAAAGCATTGTACACCTGTCACATAACCTTCCCTAAACCTCTCGTTCTCCCCCCTCCGCCCATCTGCCTCCTCCCTCTCTCAGGGGTCCGGTCCGGGTCCCTCTCAGTCCGGGGGGGCGGCGGCGGCGGGCTCCAGGCCCACGCGGCAGCGCATCACGCGCGTCAACCTCAGGGACCTGCTCTTCTGCCTGGAGAACGACCGATCCACCAGCCGCTCCCACTTCCTCTACAAGGGCTTCCTCAAATAGGCCCGCTGTCACGAGGGGGGGGAGATGTGTGTGTGTGTGTGTGTGTGTGTGTGTGTGTGTGTGTGTGTGTGTGTACTAACCGCTCCCACCACAAAGACTCTTCTAAATGATGAAGAGGTGGAGGGCAGCGACTCGGCACATTTCGAGGCTTTTCAGATACACCTGATAACCTGAAGTACAGTCGTAACCATAGTGGATGCCCCCCCCTTCCCCCCCCCCATCAGACCACTTCTGGACTATCACTCTCCGTGTTATGAGGAAGAGTTCCCGTATGAACAAATGTCTTATTGGACATTATACACTGTCACTCAGTACAGTATATATATTTTATAGATGATTTCTAAGCTCATTAGACTGAAACAGCAATGGAAATAATTTTGTTTGCTAATCAAATTTGTTTTTATTAGCCCACCGACTAATTTGATTTAAAAAATGATTGAATATTTGATTTGTTACCTGAATTAGTTTAACCTACTGAGTGGCCTTCCTCGCTATGAATAAGCCATATAGCAACGTAACCGCTCCGTCTGTCCTCTGTATACTTTTATTTGTTCAGCATATTTATTTCCTAAATTCCTTAAATTAATGTTTAGATATTTATTTAATTTCATGTCGCGTAACAATTCAAAACAAAAAAAGGCATTAACCTGCGTTGGATGTGTTTTTAAATCAGTTTTGACATGTTGGGTGTGTGTAATTTTCAGTGAGTGGTTTGTTTCAGAGGGTTTTGTTCTTTGTTATCTTTTAGTTTTTAATCTTTTAAATTGTTGTTTTTAAAAGTAGTTTAACGTGTATTGACTTCTAAAACTTGTAACCCTCATTGCTATACCAAACATACATCTACCTGAAAGCGATTTCTATTTTTGTAGCCGCCCACAGACACACATTTGTACTTTTTTCAACAGTGTCCGACGACTCGAGAAGGTGGCGTTATCTTCTCGTTTGTAAATGTTACACCTGAGGTTTACACGTGGTTTTGTATAGAATTGAGAATTTTACCCACCCGGCATAAAAGAAATTAAATAGTTTGAATAAATAATGATTTTACAGGAACTGGTGTGGTTTGGTGATTTCCAGTGATAACGGGCGTCGTGTTGCGCTGTGCCACCAGGGGGCGGCGTTGCGTCACCACAACATCTGGATGAGGTCCTGAGGCTGCCGAGGCGTTGTTCATGAATGAGCCTTTAATTCCTTCTTACTCTACCTGTTCGCAGATCATTCCACGAAATCCTCTAAACATCTGCAAAGCCGCATGTCGTACACCGGCGGGTCCACAGAGGCGCCGATGGAGACGACTCCCATGGGCAGAACATAAACACACACACACACACACACACACACACACAGTCTGCTCACAGTCCGCGCGGTTCTACGTTGGGGAGTCGTGTTCAAGTCCGGCTCCATCATCGACCCGACACACACACACACACACACTGTGCAACAGCTGCAACATCTGCGAGTGTTCAACACAACCGTGTGCTGGACATAATTGGGCCACTCTGCCACGGGGACAGTTGCCTGATGCGGCCATGATTGGGAGCAGCTTTGGTTTCGGCGTGGACCAAAAGAGGAACAATAAGTGTCTATTTGGAGCCGTCAGCGGGGACGAGCCACAGCATTATGTTCGATAATGGTAGTACACGTGGGGAGCCACTAGGTGGCAACTTTGCCCCATTACAGGATTCTTCTTCTCCCGGAGCTGAGGTGGTCCTCAAACTGCAGGTTCTTGTGTATAGTTCATATTCTCTTCTTAAATTTGGTTAAGTTAGGCGCTCACACACACACTACGAAGCGAATCCTTCGGGCACTCCTGTTTGGCAACAAAAAAAGAGAGAGAGAGAGAGATTGCCAGTTGTATCCCGTTATTGTGCTGCTGAGCCGAGCTGGATGAAAGCCAGGCTTTCACTCATGAGTCCGGGGCGGTCGAGGCCTGGCGAGTCCCTCGCGGCGGCGGCCGGTCACTCAGTCGAGGCCTCGACCCTTTGCGCCTCAAACCCAATCCAATATTTTTCCTGGTAATCCTCCTTCCACTCCTCAACACTGCTGCTCTTTCAGAGTTAAGTCCACATAAGCTCCCACTTGAGTGCCAGAGGCAGAGCAACAACAGGGGACGGTGCGGGTTGCCTAGCGACGGCTCAGTCGCTGCACCTGAAGGTGTTGGGTAAACACCCCGAGCCCGCCAGAGGGGAAGAGGAGAGAAGTAACGGCGCCGCTTTCCTTCCACGGCATTTATTTAAGGGGGTGGTTACTAATTTGTTTCATTCACTGTTGTCATGTGTGTGTGTGTGTGATGACTGCTGTGATAGTGCTTCTCAGCAGGGGGCCCCTCTTGCACTGTTATGATGAATCTCTCCAGTCTGAACATCTTTGCTTGTTTACGCTCACAGGGGGGGGGGCTCAGCTTTAATGATGGTTGGAGGCTGTTGAAAGCTCCCCCTGCCCCCATTACTCACTTTGAATCAGACGCTTATGAAAAATCTTTATGAAAGGTAAGAACCGCCGTAGCGAGAGATGAACAAGAGGGCCGCGACGCTCTCTTCATCGACGTTACTTTGCGAGAAAAAACCCGATGAATTCCCCAAAAATTCTCATTAGTAATCCCACAATAAGCACGCTGAGAGACAAATGCAATACTCACAATTCAGCTAATTAATTTCATCCTTTTTAACGCCTCCTTGCATATAGTTGATTAAGCTCGGAGCTTATGAATAAAACTCCCTCCAAGGAGGAACGTGAGAATGTGATTTGCATGAACTGATGCGGCACTTTTATCGTCCAATAAGATGCAGGAATCCAGCAGTCTATCACCGCCCTTATGGAAGTGAATGAATTCAACGCCTTTTCCTGATTGATCAAACCTTCAATATAACATTAAACAGCAGTTTATTAGTCCACATCGACTCAAGTCCATTTCCTGCGTGCCCTTGTTCCACCCGGGTTAATGCTGACTTTGGGACTCTTTCATTGTGGGGCGGACGGGGCCAGACTGCTGTGGCCCGGAGATACGATAATAAGGCCAGTGTTTACGACTGCTGCTGAAATGGGTTTGTAAGTGTGGCTAAACCGGTGGGCTACGGACACGGGGGTTAATAGCCCGTTGGCCTCTTTAATGGAGTTGAATTAGGTCAAGCAGCAGCAGCCTCACTGGGGGGGGGACATATCCGGTTATAGCCGTCTCCTATGTGTGAGGCGGGACAGGAACACACTGCGGTCCAGAAGCGTGTGACATGCACAGGAACAAACAAGCTCCGGGTCGAATGGGAGACATTTTGGATACAGGGTGACGGGCTGGGTTGCCAGGTCTGTGTGACAAAACCAGCCCAATGGCCAATCAAAACCAGCCCAAAAACCAGCCCAATATCAGAACTCAAAATATGCCCGTGCCAAACCATATACACTGCTTTTAAAGTCCAACAGCATTGCTATCATTGCCAAATGTATTGTAATATCTACAAAGTAACACCAAATGTTTAGTATGCCAGCATTAAAAGCAGTTTTCCCAAAAGAGTTATTTCAACCAAGGTCCTAAAATGGCCTTGTATAATTAGATACAGTATGTTATCATAAATAAAATGTGTGTACGTGCTGATCTGGAGTCAGTTTGGTAGGATTTGGGTATAAATAAATTATTTCATTTAAAATATGGATTTTTATTTCAAGATATTCATGTAATTTGCATGCAAAATAGGTGTACCCGAACCAGCGGACACAAAATTCAACCCGCGGCAACACTTTGAAAGTAGCCCAATTCCGCGGGAAAACCGCGGACCTGGCAACACTGGTGACGGGATGGACAGGGTGGGCTCTGTTTGGATCTCGTAAAAGCAACAATGCCTCATGGGTATTTCCCTCGCCCCTTCATTTTGCAGCACGGCTGTACACGGCTAACATGCGACTGTTTCACAAGGATCAGCGATTCATGTTTTAATCGCTGTAACTCATGAAAACTCAGGTTTAGTTTCATATTCAGGGACAGGAAGTGGGATTCAGGACTCGCTCTCGTTATGCGGTCTCGGGAATGTCCTGTTTTTAAAAATCCTGGATGTCTGGTGACCGGTTCATGTGAGTCAGCTGTTTGTCACACGAGAGAATCCCGCCTGCAGTGGAGTTCATACCCTTCACTGGTACACGAGGGAACCAAAGGCTTCAAGGTCAAATCAAGTTTAGGATCACGTCAAAACAAAGTTATGGAAATAACCACGAGAGAGAACCAAAAGAGATAAGATAAGATAATCCTTTATTAGTCCCAGTCGGGAAATTTCAGGATCACAGCAGCGGTGCACGTTAGAGCATTAATAAAAATAAAACACAATAACAATACTAAATACTAAACTAAAATACTAAATATACAGAGGAAAATAAATATACAAAGGGAAAACAAAGTAAAGTGCTGAGTAAAGCCAAGTGTATAACGAAGTGTAGGGATAACATTTCTGACGGTTTTTGGTACTGTGGTCAGCGGTCTTGTACATTTAAGTTGGGCTTTTATTGTGAAAGGTAAGAATGGAAGGAGGGAAGCTGTCAGCGGTGTGGTAAATAATAAAGAGTGACACTGTGTCTTGGATGAGTAATCGACAGACTAATAGAGTCAAGCAGATCGCATAAAACTGAAATTCTGCCTCATTAAATAAAATATCTGCACATATTGGATCATAAAAAAAGGAATATAAATGCCGAAACAAATTAAATTCGCCTCACCTTAATGCACTTATTAAGATCGAATAAAGACGAATGTGAATGTGTCCCTCTCCTTTTGTCGCATCACAATGAAACATATCAAAATGCCGCTCTGAAGACGGCGAGAGGAATTTGAACACGTAGCGCACAAACCTACGAAGGGACGCATCGAGCTGCAACTAATCGGCTTACAAAGGACTCACGGACAGCTACTTCGGTTGTTCCTTCTCTCCCCCATCATGTTATTGTAATATCATCATACGTTTACAAGATTAATTCAGTTTCACGTGCGGTGGTCAATTATTTATTCATACTAATGAGTGTGCTACACATCCATTATTCATGGGGAGCTTTTGGTCTGTCGTCCTGGAGTGACGCTGACAGAGGGAAACGGTTGGGCAGATGGGAATGGAGGCTTGATTGTGCCCTAAAGGACACGACAGACCAACTCGGCCGCGGAGGAATCATCCCGTTCATTTAGCCATGCAGCCGGAGTCCCGGGGAACGGCACTTAACCTGCGCCTGAGGTGATCGGAGCGGGCTTGAATTTCCAACTGCACCCTCGCATGTCATCGCAAAGACAACTCGAGCGGTTTGACAGGTTTCGCGTGCGAGGATGTCAACAGATATTCGAAGGGCGATTCCACGACGCATCATTCACGGCCGTCATTATGACAGATGCTCCTGAATATTTTACAATTCCAAATGTGTTCGGGGCAGTTGTGCAAACTTTCATTGTGTAGGTGTTATAACTAATGTACACTACCGTTCAAAAGTTTGGGATCACCCAGACAATTTCGTGTCTTCCATGAAAAATCACACTTTTATTTATCAAATGAATATAAAATATAGTCAAGACATTGACAAGGTTAGAAATAATGATGAATATTTGAAGTATTAATTTTGTTCTACAAACTTCAAGCTCAAAGGAAGGCCAGTTGTATAGCTTATATCACCAGCATAACTGTTTTCAGCTGTGCTAACATAATGTCACAAGGGTTTTCTAATCAGATATTAGTCTTCTAAGGCGATTAGCAAACACAATGTACCATTAGAACACTGGAGTGATAGTTGATGGAAATGGGCCTCTATACACCTCTGGAGATATTTCATTAGAAACCAGACACTTCCACCTAGAATAGTCATTTATCACATTAACAATGTAGAGAGTGTATTTCTGATTAATTTAATGTTATCTTTATTGAGAAAACAGTGCTTTTCTTTGAAAAATAAAGTCATTTCTAAGTGATCCCAACCTTTTGAACGGTAGTGTATGTGCTAATAACCTTGCAGCCCCCTGTCTTCCCCATTCTGTACCCCGTTAACTCCCTTTATCTTCCAGTGAAACAAGCTAACTTGAAGAAACTGCTGCTAGCCGCTGCTACCTATGCACGTCACTAGCCGCTTGTAGCTTAGCAGTTGTGCGAATTTCATTATGTAAGTGTTACAACTTGTGTATGTGCTAATAGCTGATTCTCCCTCCTTCTTACCCATTATGTACCCTGTTAACTAACTCCTTTATCTACTTTAGCTAACTTGAAGAAACTGCCGCTAGCCGCTGCTACAATACACTTCATTAGCAGCTTGTAGCTTAGCAGTTAGCATATTAGCGCCTGCCAGCATATGGGTTCACTGCTGCCCTGTTTCAGTTTGCCTCATCATGGAAACGGTCCGGCTAATTAACGCTCGATGGTGTTTTGAGCCCTCACCGGCGCCTTCCAGGCAGCCGCTGCCTGGAAGGCGCCGGAAGGTGGTCCCGCCCCCCAAAACTCTGATCCAATCAATGCGCTACCCCCACTTGGAGCGGAGCGCATATTCAAATCCACTTTTTGGAGCGCATTGCATATTCAAACCCGCGCATTTGGAGCCAAACCCACTTGGAGCGCATTTGGAGCGCATTTAACCCACTTGGTTCAACAATTTCAAAGGTACGTAGCTATTTTTGGGCCGGCTAATGTTGTGGTAATGTTATTTCAACCTGCTAGCTAGCAGATAGATGATGCTAATCTTAGCTGTGGTAATGTCATTTCTACCTGCTAGCGAGCTAAATCTGGTTAAAACATTAGGTAACAAAGTAAGATTAATTACTGCAGATTAATCACTGTATTTGAGTGATTGTTAATGGTTAGTGGTTATCTTTCAAATGATGCCTGTGAGGCACTTGACGTTGAGACTGGTTGACTTCCAGGCTGCTTTGGAATAAGGATACCTCTGAGGCAGCCACCAGTTTTTGGATAACTCTGAGGCATCATAGGTAGTGTTGACTGCCAGGCTGCCTAGTCGTTGGTATACAGGTTAACTCACAGGCATCCAGTTGGTTTTAGATACCTGTAAGGCATCTAGATGGACATTAAGAGGGGCTGACTCCCAGGCTGCTTCCTAACACTGGTTAGCTCTCAGGCAGCCAATTAGCTTTGGATGCCTGTGAGGCACTTGATGTTGAGACTGGTTGACTGTAGACTGATATCCCTTAGTTAAATTGTCCTCATGCCTCCTCATACAGATAGGCCTATACAGATAGGCCTATTGAATAAATCTGCCAGATTATTTTTAACATTGCATATGCCTAACATTATGTGATAATACTAATCACACTCATATTGCCTTTCTCTTTCAGTTCATGAAGAAATGGCGCCCAGGAAGGGTAAGGTTCAACCTAGACCTACTTTAATGACTAAAAAAAAGTCTCTTTCACACACTGACATTTAACAATGACTTCAATAATTCCCCAAAAAATACTTATTAGTTCCTTGCAATGTCTTTATACAGTAGGATGGAAGCGGAAGGCCCTGCAGGTGTCAAAAGGTGGTAAGTTATTCTTTATCTTGCCATCTGGACTCGAGTACTACAACACTAGTTCATCTCCTCATATAGCAAATTTGGTTACTTCTTGTGACTTTATAGGACCATCTGCAAAGATCGCAATTTTCCACCAGTCACCACTGGTTGGTGGAGCCCGCCCAGCCCCAACCCCATCTAGCCCTGCTGCTCCATCCACCCTTCCTGCCCCATCCGGCCCTGCTGCTCCACCAAGCCCTACTGCCCCATCCCAGCCGGCATTTCAGAATGTCCACAGCCTTTTGAGGACATGCTCAGGGCATCGGAGCAAAAGGTGAAGTGCACAGCTAGGCATAGGTTTCTTCAAGACAGGTTTATATTTTTAGTGGTAGTGTGGTAGTAACAGTGCTGAGACCATTTGTGATGGGATCTGGGAAAACCAGTCACATGGTGAAATTTGACCTTGGAAGCTGACTTCAAGCTTGTTTCAAATATGTTTTCATTATTTGTCTGTTTCAAATGTTATGATTGCCCAAAGTCAGCTGATCAGTTAGATTTCATGGAATAGAATTTTGACAAAAACAACTTTAAAGAGAGGGTTCTAAATAGACTGGCTGGTTGAATAAAGCACATTTTAACAGATTCAATTAATGAAAACAAGTAGATATGTTTAGGGATGATAGACATGTTATAGAATAATAATTGAATCAAAACCCAATTTCACCAAAATACTGAGTTTCGACCTACTAGTATTTTCACTCTAATCTCAAATGTCCCTTTTCACCATGTGACTGGTTTCCCCAGAGCCCATCACAGTTTTGGGTTATAGGAACATCTGTTGGGATGGCAGTAAAGACAGAAGGGCTATGTACAGACATTACATGTGTACAATACTGTACTGTATGTAAAGAAGATGAAATCCTAATATTGTTACGAATAATATTGTTGAAACATTGAAACCTTCTTTGAGTGTGACTCAGAAATTATTTTTACAAAGATACCAGATAACGGTGGAGGAGATCAGGAGGAGGACTGCTCCACCTGATTGCAAACTATTCAAAGACAGACCACAACAAGCGGCAGATACAAACTGTCCATCACGACGGGGCATTTAAGCGCAGGCGAAGACAGCGAACCCGTAACTAGTCTTTCCCCAGTTTTCCGACCTGTCCCACACTGCCCCAATAAAATATTTAGATAATATTTATAGTGTATTAAATTCTGCCATCCTTCGTGCTTAGTAAACTAAGCTGTTTGCGTGTGAAATTTTGTTTTTACCATTTTACTGTGTGTATGAGGGTTGTATTTGGCCTTTATTTTCAATAAAGAATATGTCACACCCCATCAGTCATGTCTCTCCTCCATCATGTGTGTGTCCTCTGACGATACATTTAAAAAAAAAAAATTTATGTAAGTTGGGGTTTCATTAACTTGTAACACTCTACTGGAATAAACCCTTATGTGAAGCTGTAGAAATTAGTGTTGACATATTGTGTTACCATGACTATTTGCCTTAATCCACATGCCTAACATGTCGGATCTGTAATTTACACCATGCGATTTCAGGCCCAGCTAGCTAAATTATCAGACTAGTTAAATCAAGATGCCAAGTTCAATACACTTCCAATTCACGACACATACACAGTGATGTAGAACATGAAGATATTTAATTAATGAACACAACAAACAACAAATTGCTAATTGTTAATATTTTCAATGTGTGTGTCAACACACTTTTAAAAAATATCCACCACCACCTCTACCATTCCTGGCCCCAAGGTGTGCGTGAGGAGGTCAAATTGATCATTTGACCTCACCTGGTTGGCGAGGTGCTGGAGCTGTTGTCTGGAGGAAAAGATAAAAACATAAATTCAGGATAAATAATGTCTATTAAACCTGTCAGAGCCCATATATAGGATGTGGAATATTGCAAATTACTTGAACTCCGTGGCTCTCCCTGTGGCCACAGTGGGGTCTGATGCCCGCAGCATGGCCACTTCTTTAAATTCGATGCTCCTGGCAGCCAGAGCACCGACGGAGGAGCACAGGTCCTTGGCTTCGCCTTAACAAAATGGGAAAGACATATCATGACACGAACACAGTATTAAATTCAGATTTGATGCACATACCAATGTGACAATGAAACACTTATTGACACTGGGGTGTAATAGTTTGGAGCTGGCTTTCTGAAGTTCTTTATTGATATAAAGTAGTCTTTAAAGTCTTTAAAGTAGTTATTTATTGATATAAAGTAGTCAACACTACCTATGATGCCTCAGAGTTATCCAAAAACTGGTGGCTGCCTCAGAGGTATCCTTATTCCAAAGCAGCCTGGAAGTCAACCAGTCTCAACGTCAAGTGCCTCACAGGCATCCAAAGCTAATTGGCTGCCTGAGAGCTAACCAGTGTTAGGAAGCAGCCTGGGAGTCAGCCCCTCTTAATGTCCATCTAGATGCCTTACAGGTATCTAAAACCAACTGGATGCCTGTGAGTTAACCTGTATACCAACGACTAGGCAGCCTGGCAGTCAACACTACCTATGATGCCTCAGAGTTATCCAAAACTGGTGGCTGCCTCAGAGGTATCCTTATTCCAAAGCAGCCTGGAAGTCAACCAGTCTCAACGTCAAGTGCCTCACAGGCATCATTTGAAAGATAACCACTAACCATTAACAATCACTCAAATACAGTGATTAATCTGCAGTAATTAATCTTACTTTGTTACCTAATGTTTTAACCAGATTTAGCTCGCTAGCAGGTAGAAATGACATTACCACAGCTAAGATTAGCATCATCTATCTGCTAGCTAGCAGGTTGAAATAACATTACCACAACATTAGCCGGCCCAAAAATAGCTACGCACTTTGAAATTGTTGAACCAAGTGGGTTAAATGCGCCCAAATGCGCCCAAGTGGGTTTGGCTCCAAATGCTGGTTTGAATATGCAATGCGCCCAAAAGTGGATTTGAATATGCGCCCGCCCAAGTGGGGTAGCGCATTGATTGGATCAGAGTTTTGGGGGGCGGGACCACCTTCCGGCGCCTTCCAGGCAGCGGCTGCCTGGAAGGCGCCGGTGAGGGCTCAAAACACCATCGAGCCTAATTAACCGAGATCAACCCCAGAAAAGGGCGCGTTGGTGCCTCAACCGACTGCTTCTCCTCTTCTTCCATTTAACATGACTCGACCTCTTCAAGTGGCGCCCGATTGACTGCCCGCTGTTTCCTTTGTTCTTCACTCGCAGCTCTCCCCCGTTTCCCTTTTCCCCGACCTGCGACCAATTACTCCAGGTGGCATTGACTCATACAGAAACCAATAAAGCAAAAATAGCTCAAACTGGAGGCACGATCTAAGCTCTTTTTATTCAGTGCCCAGTTTTCTGCAATGTTGTTATTCAACTAACTTACATCCGACCGTGTATATGGCTACATTATCTTAAGCCCTCATTACTTTCACCTTAATTGCCTTCTAAGTAATTCATCCAACTATATTTACCTTTGCATTGAAAATGCGGAAGGTTATGTTTTGATCGTCGTGTATTTATGTATTTGTATGCGTGTTACTCGCATAAGTCAAAAAGTATTAAACCGAATCGCATGAAATTTCGTGGGATGATTGGTTATTATCTGGGTACCATTTGATTTGATTTTGGGATCGATCGGGTCAAAGGTCAAGGTCAAGGTCATGAAAAGGTCAAAATCTTCTTTTTACCATAGCACAGTCAATTTGTATCCAATTGGCATCCAACTAATGCCAACATGTTCCGAAGTCAATGCCCAATCTTGTGATATGCGAAGGTATGCGCTCTACCGAGTGCCCATTCTAGTATTAGGAATGAACCTGTCTTAATCACCTACTTTTGCACTGGGGCTCAATAATTTATATAATATAGCTCTTAGGAACAGATTTTGACATGTGACCCGTCTCATAGACACAGGCTCATGCACGCTGGCTCGTCGGCACCCTGAGTGTGATAACATGAGTATCCCGGTTGTCACCGGCTCCTCCCGGTTTTGTGTTTTGATGATTACATTCTCAAACACATGAATGAAGGCATATTCAAAACCTGATCAGAAACACTCATATCCTTGTAAACAAACTCCCTTTCCCGGTTCACTGGAACACCTCATTAACTAGAACGGGCACTCGGTAGAGCGCATACCTTCGCATATCACAAGATTGGGCATTGCATTATGAACATGTTGGCATTAGTTGCATGCCAATTGGATAAAAATTGACCGTGCTATGGTAAAAAGAAGATTTTGACCTTTCCATGACCTTGAACTTTGACCCGATTGATCCGAAAATCTAATCAAATGGTTCCCGGATAATAACCAAACATCCCACCAAATTTCATGCGATTCAAGAAGATTTTGACCTTTTCATGACCTTGACCTTTGACCCGATCGATCCCAAAATCGAATCAAATGGTCCCCGGATAATAACCAAACATCCCACCAAATTCCATGCAATTCGGTTAAATACTTTTTGAGTTAGGCGAATAACACGCATACAAATAAATACGCGGCGATCAAAACATAACCTTCCGCATTTTCAATGCGAAGGTAAGAAAGTATCTTCAGCGTTTTTTCTTCTTCTCTATACTGGCAAATCAAAGAGATTTATTAATTAATGTGCAACTAACTGACACAGTGAGTCTGGCTTTTTGGGGCCCCTGGAGGTGTGAGGCCCCCAGGGCTGTTGCCTGCTTTGCTCAATTGGTAATCCAGTGTTTTAGAGGCAGTGCAACATTAGAGCGCTGCAGGGATGATGTGTTTCGAGAAGGCCAGGCCTGCTTTTTTCTGGAGATTCTGACCCACGATCCTTTTGCGCTGCAGCTGTCAGAGCCAGGGGGTCAAAGTTCAACGTGCAACATTATTTTAGGAAGTAATATGTCCCAATTGAATGCATACCGCGTGAAACAGGATGTACTTCGTATAAGCAGCCACACGATGTCATAAATAACCCTGGAAGCTATTACACGGGCTCCCTCGACAAAAAGCCAGTGGGATTTTTGCATTCGATTTTTTAAAATTGAATTTGAGAAGATAAACTCTGTCACAAACACAAGTTAATGAAACTCACACCGTTTGTTTGGCAAGATAACGTCACAGATTAACTTCACTTTTATGCATTTTTGAAGCATGATTGCAATTGGCAGAAGTAAAAAGCCAAAAGCTAAATCTACACAACGGGCCCGTTGGCAGCGGACTCTCGTTGGTCGGATGACTCTCCGTTTCATTTAGCCGACGTTTTTTCTTCTTCTTCCAGACACTTAAAAGCTTCATTTACTGACGTGCGTTCTACCGTTAAAAAAAACATTAGAATCTCTTAACCACAGACCTTATTTCACTCACTCCACCGGCTTGCGTTTACTTGACTGACGGGAACTACAGCTGTTGAATAAATGTACGGGAGAAGAAGAAAGAAAAGGCCCTTTATTGATAAGATACTCCGCTTTGAAAAAAAGCAATCGTTATTAGCAGGAAATTCTCTCTTCCAATGCGGTTTTATATAAAGCACGGACCGATTCAGCCCTGACTGATGTGCACATCCTGTCTTGGTAATAGCCGATTGTCTCCCGTCGACCAGCCATCCATAAATGGCTGTCCGTTAAACAGTAGAACCCCCCCCCCCCCCTAGTGGATCACATGGCCGGCATCAGAACCAACATCCGGTGGTGGTGTTTCTTTTTTTCTTCTTCTTTTTCGAAATTGGACTTTTTCCCAGCACCAGCCCCGGAGACTCGATGGCAATATAGCGAGGAAATGAAAAGAGACACGATCGGACATGTTTGAAGAGGATAACTTTATTTACAACACACAAGGCGCCGTGGCTGCCGGGCTACACACGCCATTCATCATCAAGGGGGCCGCTCGATGGGCTTTCTTCTCTCTCGCTGCCGAGTGAATCAAGTGAACTCCGGCTCTAAGCCCATCAAGGAAACTTTCTCTGAAATTAATCGGCTTATCTCGGACCGCGATGACCTTTTTTTTCTTCTTTCTTCTAACTTTGATTATTATTTCAGAGCAATGGAGGCCACCTCTCTTATTGCAGCGAGGCCCCGGTCCTGAGCAGAATTCACGCTTCACTACAGCAAAGGTTAACTCAGGTTTATTACCGGATGCTCTCATTACCGGGACGCCGGATGAGGAATCTCTCTCTCTCTCCGCTGAGTGGACAACACACGATTAAGTATCGCTCGATTTCTCTACCTCACATTCAGACATTTTTTTCCTCTTCCCAAACCATTTTCTTAATGTTATGCATACCCTGCCATGCTTGATCCTCCACCTCTCTCTCTCTCTCTCTGCTGACCCTCTCTTCCATCCAACTAATCACCCCTCCACACGGTCTAATACCTGCACTGCCTCATTTTTCTTCCTCCCTCTTACCGCCTGGCCTCTCTCTCTCTCTCTCTCTCTCTGGGTGTCTCATTAAAGGCGCTCTATCTAATGAGATTACGCCATGGGGATTAATGGTGTGGCTAATTGATAGACACACAGCCGGAGAGGATTAAATCCTTTTAAGTCCCCAGTGGGTCTTTTTCTTTTGGGTGGGGGGTGCTTCAGCTGACTAATTGAAATCACAGGGATGGACACAAATATACTTCCTGACCTCTTCCTCACTCCCTCTTCTGGGATGCAATAAAAAAAAGGACGGCTAGCGGCCGGCGGATTTTATTCGAAAATGAAGCCATAGACAAACAATAAGGTCAAAGATTATCTGTGTGATTCCAAAGGGAGTCTGATTCGCTTAACACTCGCAATTGAATAACTCTCGCAGCTTCAAGATAAGTACTCTCTTTAACTGTAAAAGAACATTAAGATGGTCATCCAGTGTGCACATACACACCAATCAATCCATGAACGAAGGTGAAAAGGCAGCCATTTAAAACAGTGTGGAATTTGTATGTCTACGGGAGGTGGGGCATATATTTTTACATCACCACGTTGGGTGTGGGAGGGTTTGGAGGGGGGGGGGGGGCAGACTTTATAAATTCCAACACAGCGTTTGTTATTTTCGTCAAG